>NC_134568.1:115697810-115883890 GCF_050947875.1 Dermacentor variabilis | reverse complement strand
TTGTTGCCTTCCACCGAGACATTACACAGACTTAGAGGAGCGTTTCTTTTGGGGTGCGGATGCGATTATAGTCCGACGTAACGTTGGGCGCGCGTCAGGTGCGGCCCAGTTGCGCCATAGAGTTTCGTACAATAACTACGCGAGGGAACTCTGGCGCTAGTGTCTAAAGTGGCTGCAATGGGAGTGGTTGACCCAGCAAAGTACGTATGGGAAGTACATGGATTTGTCTAAACTTCGTACTTTTGGCTTCAAACGGCTTCTTGACTTTGTAAGCTCGTCATTTTCAACAATGCACTGCGTAATAAATTATTATGTGAATATTATTAAAATTGCCGGAGGACAGGATTCGAGCACAGGACCTCTAGCAGAGAACCCTGATATAGAGACCATTGCGCCACGGACGCACGGACAAACGGAACCACTGCAATTAGCAGCGCATATGCATGCTTACAGATCCTTATTACCTTCGAAACGTGAGCAAAAAGTGAGCAAAACGCGAAACGTGAACACAGCTCTATACATGTTCATTTCGTGATATATTGGCGGGCGCAGACAACAAGGTATATGTAAAACTGGAAGCGAAGCTTCCATAGAAGCCCTCATGTCAACAAAACGGCAGCTCGTTGTAACCATCGTCATCTACGTATCGGGGGATAACTAAGAGCAAGCAAAAAAATAGAAAAAAAATAGGAAATGACGTCACAACCAGAAATGGCAGTGACGTCAAGATCTTATGCTACTTGGCGCCAATGTTTGAATTTCCTTAGCGTCCGGCATTTCGACCGCTATGCCAGCAGTTACTTTTCTTTTGAGGCTGAGGCGAGCTTGTGACTCGCCTTAGCTGAAGCGTCAGCATGTCATTAAACTATAGCGGTGGCGTTTGTCTTAATTTGAACAACCCGCCGTGGTTGCTCAGTGGCTATGGTGTTGGGCTGCTGAGCACGAGGTCGCGGGATCGAATCCCGGCCATGGCGGCCGCATTTCGATGGGAGCGAAATGCGAAAACACCCGTGTACTAAGATTTAGGTGCACGTTAAAGAACCCCAGGTGGTCAAAATTTCCGGAGTCCTCCACTACGGCGTGCCTCATAATCAGAAAGTGGTTTTGGCACGTAAAACCCCAAATATTATATTATTATTATATTAATTTGAACATAATGAGGCTGTTATTGACGGCAATTGCCCCAGTAGGTTCTTTGGGAAGGTAAGAGAATAGGATGGGAATAAATGACAGTGCCACAGAGGTTTCAAAAGCAACTTTACTTTTATTCGTCTAGAATAATGCAACCAATACATTTGAGCAAACAAAACATGTTTCAGTGAATGAAATGGACCATGTCCAACCTACAGTCGTAATGTATGTCAACATAAGCAAAACCTCTCCACAGAATCATTCTCAATTCCGCACGACACCATGTATTCATATACAACAGTTATCAGACAAGACAACATATTGCCCCGTATTGTCATTTAGAAAACATTCCACTTACTAATTTTGCTGCCCGTCGGACACTCAGAACCTTTGTTACGGAGAGTGAACGAACATAGCTTGACGTTTCTTCGCGGAGCGTTCTACATTTATCGTCACGACGGGACACAGCGCGTCGGTTGCCTCAGCGTGAACACAGACCTCCCAGACGACGCGCGCTACTATGGCGCAATCTCGTAGCCATCTTCGACGCACTACGCTTTTCCTCTTACGCTTTTGCCATGCCCTCCTCCTCCGCATTCCCTCATGCTTCTTTTATCGCACGCTGTGCTCCGCGTTCACTGTTTCATCCTTCGCTGTGCTCGTTCGCTCGGTTACGCCAACGCCGACGCTCGCCGCAGGAACAGGCGGCTAAGAGCGGCGCTCTGAGAAGTATAGGGGAATTGCTTTTGAAATTTAGTCCAAGATAAAGCGTAATATTCTACAGCAAGACAGCAAGGTGGGCGAGTTGGTTAGGATTCATCGTATTTTTGGTAACAGCGCAAAGGGACACGGACAAAAGAAAGAAGCGCCATGTTGTTGTATTTTATCCCTGTCCCCTTCCGCCGTTAACGAAAGTACGATGAATAAAGCGTAATAAACGAAACAACAAGAACGTCCGAAGCCCCAAGCACGAATATCAGACAAATCCATGTACTACCCATCAATTGCATGGTGGCTGACCAATCGCAGCGCTAGGGTTGCTTCTAGTAATTGCAGGAAACTCTATGGCCGGCGTAAGGTATCCGACTTCGCCAGCCACTGCCAGACACGCTGGCATTGCAGGACTATATCCACGCCTTTACGATCCATTCCGCTCACACTTCACGCACATCAGTGGCTGCACGAACGGCTTTGTTTCCAACGACGAACTCTCAGCTTGGCTGTAAAATCGGAGGCCCCACCAACTGGCGGCCAGCCGCTGCGGCACTCACGTGACAGCATGACAATCTCGCCTCCTCTCTGTAGGTGCGAAATGTCGCGTGCTTTTTCCTTTGTCTGCTGACAGGTCGGCGTGTATTTAGGTTCTTTGTCCTTCCTAGTTCATCGTCCTGAGTTTTTAGCACTAGTCAGGTCTTACGAAGATGACGGCGTCGTTGTCACTGATCATAATCATGTTGGAATGCTATCTTCTGTTGCGGCGTCGCCGTGCTCCCGAGTCAAGGAGAATGAGGTACTGGGAGTCGCTTCCGCGTCCTTGTATTCAGGGTCCGTACTCTCGTGCAGAATTGTATATGGCGCACTGTTTCCAGAAACCTCGCTCTTCACTTTTTTTTCTCGTCACAGGAGTCTCAAAGAATATTCACCATACTTCCAATTTACGGCCGCAAAATAGAAGAGGACTTCCAAGTGGGTGAGTACGTTTGCAAGAAAACAGGGGAGCGGGGGGGGGGGAGTGGGTGCGCTTTTTGTAGAGCCCAAACAAATTTCCCACGTCTATTGTTCAAAGACTGGACACATCGCGAGGCGGCGCTGCGCACCCGTGCCGTTATTAACTATGAACGACGGACTTTTCCCCCTTTGAGCTGTCGCTGTTGTGTGTGTGTGTGTGTGTGTGTGTGTGTGTGTGTGTGTGTGTGTGTGTGTGTGTGTGTGTGTGTGTGTGTGTGTGTGTGTGTGTGTGTGTGTGTGTGTGTGTGTGTGTGTGTGTGTGTGTGTGTGTGTGTGTGTGTGTGTGTGTGTGTGTGTGTGTGTGTGTGTGTGTGTGTGTGTGTGTGTGTGTGTGTGTGTGTGTGTGTGTGTGTGTGTGTGTTTGTGTGTTTCTTCGTATTTGCATTGCCTTGTCCACCGTTCTTAATTCCAATAGTCAAAATAGAACGAGTAACGTTGACACCCTGTTCTCATCACTCCCATAGACGCCAGTCTAGGGTTGAGAGCTGTGGCAGTGGTTTAGACCAATGCCTAATTAATAGGTGCTCGCTGACAGACAACAGCTGACAACAAGTATATCATCCTTCCGTTGCTGCAAAGCTCCTATCCCCGGCCCTGGGCGCACATGAAACGCGAGGAAGCCCTGTCCTTCCGTTGCTAACGTTACACAATTGCCCTAAGGACAGAATGTACAGAACTGTCCGAAGTGCAGTGAACTACACTTGCTTAAAGCGATGCATGATTTGTTGGGCTCATCAAAATTTGCACCAATGAAACGTGCTAGTTAGCCACATTCCTACCGTCGCCAACTGTTTTTGCGCTAAGTTTGCTACTAATTCGTTCAGTGCGGGCAAAGACAAGTTAAGATAAATTACGTGCCTTTCACTGAAGTTGCGTTCTCGGCACCCTGACAGGTGGCGGGCGGACGAGATTGCCAGTTATAAGATAGCTTTAATGTAGTCATCATACCAGCTCTGCATGCATGGGAAGTTAAAAAACACTTGGCCACCACTGGACACATGCGCAACGCTGTTAGCGTTTAGTTTTTCTTTTTGTGACTGACAAGTTACATGTCAAAGATAGAGCACCGACTCTAAGGGATGATGATGATGATGGTTATGATGATGATGATGATGAATCTTTTCTTCGTTAGTTTGTTCATGACAAACACTTGCCCGCCAAACCCACCATATTGTGTGGCACCGGTAGAACATGGCAACGCCAAAGCAGAAATGCGCTTATTGTATATTTCCAAGCTCGCTCCTGCAACGCTCCTTACGTTTTCAACGAATTGTTGTTACAGGCTCTTGTTGCCTCTCGACTCACCAACAATGCCAAATCTTAGCTATGTAATGTTTCTTTTATAGCTCTACTTATGCCTCTCATAGAGTCCATGCAGTGATGCTGGCGTACGATTAAAATAGGTGCGTAGCGCAGATCCTTCGGTTCTTGTGACTCCGTTCGCAGCTCGTTTTGTTTACTTTATTCAGCATTATCTTCTTCATTATTGTTTTCATGATTAATTATGCCATTAAAGGCTGATGTGGGGCGTTACATAGAGTGGGAGCAAGCAACACAAAATAAAGAGAAGCCTGAGAGTGCTACCGGCACGAAACTAAAGAGAAAAGGTTTCAAACAATTATGCAGACATCAATAAGTTAAAACACAAAAGAAGTCCCAGTTTCGCCTGAAAGGCGGAGCATCCATTGCGATAGCAAATAACTAGACAGCTCTACGCAATAAGGATACTAGCTTTATCGACCATATAAACTTGGAAACATTCGCTTACTAACTGAATTAAGAAGCACGGTGTCAGCGCACGCGAGCAAACATGACACATCACACTCGATCAGCGTGGACACTTTCTATCAAAATGCTGGCTTGAGCAAGCGCGGCAGCAGTAGCGAGTGAAGTGACCTTCGTGTTGTCTTTCGCTCCAACGCCAACTGAGCGGCGAAAACCAAGCATGCACAACACTCTAAGAAGAGTTTACACCCTTTGGAGTGCCCCTTCTGCCACACAACGATAATCGTCATCTGCCTTGATGTGTTGCCTTTCTTTAACGCTGCGAGCCCGGTACTTTCCAGTAACGAACGGCATGCGCGTTATCAGCATGATAGCATTCCCGACAGGAAAGTAGCGCGCACGGCGTTTTCAAGAAAGGAAACGCATCAAGGCAGATGACGATTATCGTTGTGTGGAAGAAGGGGCACGCTAAAAGGTGTAAACTGTTCTTAGAGTGAAAGATATGAGCCGTCTGCAGATCGCTTCCAAGACACGGCGCGCGCGACAGCGCGCTCCCGCGCACAGTACGCAAATGCTGGCTAAGTCGAGGACGCCCCGCCCCCATCACTCCCGCGCTGTCTCCCCGCTTTCCTCCGTCCCGCGCGCGAGATTGAGCCACGATCGTCAGTTCCCCTTGCGCCGGGCCGCGAAATACGCAGTTGCTGCCGGAGCTCAACACCGCCCCCCCCCCCCCCCCCCTCCGTCCTTTCCGGCAACGGCCGTTCACGCCCCGACGGAAGACAATGCGTTTCCTGTCCACTTTCCTCCCTCGAGCGCGCCAGACTTAGCCGCAATCCTCGCTCCCCTCGCGTGCTTTCACTCGTAAATACAGCAAACGGCGCGCGGCGACGGTGTTATCGGCCTTGAACTTTATACGGAACATCACGTCGACGCTGACGCCGACGCAAACATTCGCCTGAGCGTCCATATAATTGCTATCGCAATAGAGCATATACAGTGTAATACAGGAAATAATGATTAATGCACATTAGAACCTGTAGAAGGTAATAATTACTTTAAATTTCTGAGGTTTCCTCTCGTTAACAATATCATCTGGGAGTTTATTTCAACCATCAATGGCAGCTGCAGATAACAGAAATAGACCAACGGCCATTGTTAAATAGCGCTGAACGCTTTTTTTTTTATTGCAATAGCAATTATACGGACACTCCAGGCGTATTTCTGCCATTGCCGTCGGCGTTAGCTCGCCGTCCCCGTGACGTACCGTATAAAGTCCAAGGGCGATAACACCGTCGCCGCGCGCCGTATACTGTATGTGCGAGTGAGAACAAGCGAGGGGACTCCACGACCGCGGCTCAATCCGGCGCGCACTAGGGAGGAAATCCGTGGGGGGATGGGATGGAGGGAGGGCGGCGCCATTGTGCTCCGGCATTAATTGTGGATTTCGCGGCCGGGTGCAAGAGCAACTGACGATCGCGTCTCAATCTCGCGCGTGGCAGGGAGGAAAGTGGGGAGGCAGCGCGGGAGAGGCGTGGGACGTCTTCGATTCCGCCAGCATCTGCGTACTGTGCGCGGCAGAGACGCGCGCGCCGTATCTCGAAAGCGACCTGCAGATGGCTCACACCTTTTTGCGTGGTGTGTTCTCGCCGTTCAGTTTGCGTTGAAGCAGTAGGCAGCACAAAGGCCACTTCGCTCGCTTCTGCTGCCCCGCTTGCTCACGCCATCGTTTTGACATCGAGTGTCCGCGGTCATCAAGTGTCATGGGTCTATGTGTGCTTGGGCGCGCTAGCGCATGTTCCCAAGTTCATATGGCCGATAAGGCTGCTATCCCTACTTCGTATGGCTGTCTACTAATTTGCTATCGCAATCCAGGCTTCGCCTCTCGGGCGAAACTGCGACTATTTCTCCCTCCCCCCCCCCCCCCCAAAGAAAAAAAGAATTCCGCAGGTCAGTAAAATTTTTACATACGCTATCAAGCAAGCGCACTCGAGCGATTATCTGATGGCGAGCGAGAAGGGGGAAGCTCCAGGGTTGATTTAATGGTGCTGACGCTTTCATAACCGTCGTAGTGTGGCGTGATGAAACGAACTGCGCGGATTTGAACGGCCTCGATCGAGTTTATGAGGTATTCTTGATGTGAGTTCCATATTGCCGAGGCGTACTTAAGTTCTGTGCGAGGGAATGTTATGTAAGCAAAGTTTCGGAGATACAGAAGATACAGCGGGAGGCGTTTAGCGTCTTAACGATGCAGAGGAGCTACGGTAATAAATGGCTGCGCATTAATTTTCATGAATTTGCTTTCTCGAAGATGCGGCACACCGGTGTTCTTGCATTTCAGCCTCGTCAGAATGCTGCTACTGCCGTCGGGAATCGAACCTGCGACCTCGTTCTCCGTAGTGGAGCGCCATAGGCGCTGAGCCACCGACGGCAAGCTGAATTTCAGGGAAAAATAGAGAGAAAGTTAACTCCCTACTACTTTTGTTCCCCTGGTTTATCAGCTACCAGCTAAATCTATGGATTAAACACATTGACCTTGATGACATATCAGCCAGTGGAAGCTTAAGGGAAAGAAATCTTACTCTGGTGCTCATTATGTTCGGTTTTACAGTCAGCGAAAAAGTCGCGGTCTGCAAAATTCTATTGCTAAAATGTCTGCTTGAAAACGACCACTGTATAGTAGAAAAAAAAGTGGCTTGTTTATTAGCTCCTTCTACAAAAGAAAAAGTAGTTAAACATGAATCAATGTATAACGCTGTAAAGTGTTTTTTTCCCTTGCTAAAGCGACACTGTAATCTCGCCAATCAAATGAACAATTCCAGACAGTACGTAGCGATAGGCGCAGAAACGTTCCGCAATATCGCTAATTAGCTTTCAGGTTCGTTTCTATATTGTCTATGCGTCCCGCATATGAGATCATTACTCGTGACTGACAAAATCACGTGTCCAATACGGAACTTAGTTACTCAAGCGCTGACGCTAGCTTGACGTTACGCGATGGACAATTTTCCCAATGCTTGATGTGTTGAGTGCTTGCGCCTTCTCGTGGTGGGGATCGAATGCTTCTGCTCAAGGTAGGCGTCTCGTTTTCGTTTCCTACCAAGGGATGGCGCTGCCACTTCATTTATAGGGAACGTTTTTGCTCACGTCTACTCCCTGTGTTAGGGTGGTGCCAGCCTTTGAAAGGGTACTGCCTCGCCCGCTAAATGCTTGGCTTTCGGCTAAATTGAGCGATTTTTGAGACTCAGATTGATGGTCCGCCAAGAGGTCTTGCAGACCATGACCTTCATAAGCGACGATTCCCGCGAACGTTCATCCTGTACCAGTAATCAATCACATTTCTTGAATAAGCTTTGCACCCAGCCACCAAAATATATAGCATGCGTGAGTTCTACACACGACCTGTTCACCGTGCATGTTAAGCAGGCTATAATAGGACATTCCTTATTACCGAGAAAATTATTCCTTAGAGACATTCCTTATTACCGAGAGTGCGAGGGAATAACCAGGGTTTAATGCATGTCGCGTTTTCTTGATGAGAAGGGATGCTACCAAGCGTGTGCCACCGTGTTGACAACTTTTTCGTATGACATGGCAATGTAAAGACATAAATGTCATTTATTCAGATAACATATAAAGGCAATATACATGTTGAAGACGTATACAGGTTCCCTGCGCACTTTCCAATACAACTGAAGAAATTTGATCAATCGGGCGTTCTTATCCCCATGTATCAGCGCGTGACAAAACAGGTAGCATTGCGACACTCCTTCAAGACGAATTGAGAATCAAAATGGCGGTCTGCCAAATTTAGCAGCAAATAGCGGCGGAAAATTTTGAGATATCACTACCTTAAAACAGCTCTTAAGCGTGTGTGTATAGGGGCTCCCTAATCTATTTTCACACCTGATGCTCTAAGCTGACCTATTAATTGAAATATGGAAATAATATTGCATTTTAAACATATAACTGTGACAAATGGCATGTGCGAAACTTTCTAGAGCAAAACCATCAGGAGGCTTAGGCAAGCAATTTCATTAGCACACTTGACAGGACGTCAGGGGACTTTCGCGTCGCGCCATTTGGTGAGTGCTCACGGAAATGTTTTTATTGTGGATACACTTACACAAGGCTGTTTGTTTAACGTTAACAGAACCTAAAAGAAAATACTTTCTCAAGTCGACTCATTGAGCTGGTTTATACTCGAGGAGGTGTACATTACTTGCACAAGAACTAAAATAAAACCATAATTGACAATTATGCAAAATTACCCTTATCCACTTTAGCACGAGGTCGCGGGATCGAATCCCTGCCACGGCGGCCGCATTTCGATGGGGGCGAAATGCGAAAACACCCGTGTGCTTAGATTTAGGTGCACGTTAAAGAACCCCAGGTGGTCAAATTTTCCGGAGTCCTCCACTACGGCGTGCCTCATAATCAGAAAGTGGTTTTGGCACGTAAAACCCCCAAATATTATTACCCTTATCCACTTTTAACTAATTCTTTTAAGATGTATATTGAGATTCCCAAATCGAAGCCAGTGAGCTCTGAATGCGCTTCCACTTGAAAGAAATTTGAAATTAGGACCAATTTTTGAATAATTTTAAATTGTTTGCCTGACATTTTTAACAAAACGTCTTTCCATGCATTTAAACTAAAAAAATAACTAGAAGACCAATGTTTTCTAAACGCGTATTGCGGAACCTGTGTCACCTTGAGATATCCCCAGGAATTTCTTGCTTTGACCCTTTGGCAATCTGGGGCGCTATGACTTAAAGCTATTCCAAACTTTTCTATTCCAATTCTGTAATCAGCCCTCCAAGATTGGTCAAAGAATTTTCAGACCACCTTCACTTCGCCTGTCCGTCACACGACGTCACGATAACGGCGAAAACACCCTATTTGGTATGATATGTGCACACTGATTATGTGTGAATATACGAAACGAAAGAAACGTAATTATTTCTGATTTGACGCCTGTTTCATCATTAGCCCTCTGCTATTGGTAAAGGGTTTTGGGCTGCGCTCACTTCGTCTATCTTTCACGCGAAGTGATAAAGCCGCGAAAACTCACCGCCTCAACGTGAAGTGTTCGCGTTAAAGGCGCATTAATATGCCGAAAACATGCAATATTTTTTTTCTGAATGGCCTCGCAGTGCCCCTTTCTTAAAACAATAGAAGAAGGCTACCCGCCGATCACTCTGGCACTGGCAAGTCGGAGTTGCCGGGGTACGTGTATTTATTTGTGTATAATAAACATTTTTGCGCGGCAGTGTAAAATTATCGAGCCCTTTCGACCCGCATACGGCATTGCTTTGTCAACTCTTCTTTGCTGAGGATTCGTTTTAGCGGCATTTTTAACCTTCCGTTGCACGCCGCCGCGATTTTCGACCAGCCACCGCAAGCTAAGCAAGGAAAAACGGACCAATCGCAGACGCCGACACCACCCTTCTTATCCGGTTATCTGCTTTCACTGTGCTGGCTCGGCCCCATCGAATCCCTCTCTACCTGAACGTGCTCCTCGCCTCCTATCAGCCAATTAGATAAGAAAAACTGTTCAATGTAGACAATGCTATTCATTTTGAAAGCAAAATAAGTACCCTCCTATAAACGAGGACCGCGTTTGATCGGGCTTTTCAAACAACGCTGTAGTTTACCGCCCAATGCTTGCGTCGGTGGTTACGTAAATTTAGCGTCAGGAGATTGGAATAAGAACAGGTTGGAATAGTTCTACGTTATATGGCCCCTATTCAACTTAACAGCAATACACCAGGTAATTCAATAGGCAGGATTTCCTGAAGATTATATTTCAATATCTCGGCTGAGTTTCAACAAGCTTCAAATAGCAACGTAGACCGGCTACTTCCTCTTAATAACATGCGCATTTACGGCGCTTAGTTGGCGCTTAGTGTTCTGTTAGAGCAGTGTGTTTGGTAAGCAACAAAACCCCGCTGTAAGTCTGCACTAAGCGTCGAATAAGGGTCGTAAACGCGCATGTTATTGGAGAGAAGTACCCTCTCGACGTTGCTAGCGAAAACTTGTTCGAACTAGGCAAGTCGTCCGAGATATAATTTTTGAAAATGCTATCCATTCAGATAAGTTGGTGCGCTGCGGTGAAGTTCAGCAGATTGCCGAAGGGGCAATGTCCGAAATTCCTGGGCATGATTCGTTCCAAGTGGATATGCCTTGCCAAGTCACCGGCTTCAATTCGTAAATTGCAACACGTGCTTTAAAGTAATACACTTTAAAAGTTGTTTCAAAATATACGGTAATTAGTCAATTATGAATTTCGATTTCCCGTGCAAGTAATGTCTCAAGAAGTAGAATTCTGCTAATGCCAGAGCATTTTTAAAAATTATAGCTTTCATTACAAACACAACAAGGCATGCAGTGTTTACAAAGATAGGTCGAGCTATCAAAATAACGACTAGCCTCGGGGACATTCCATAGAACGCCCACATGTTGACCTCGGCCATATACAATTTGTTTGGAAAATCATGGCTATTTTGATGCTTTAAGAAACGTATTTGCAAAATATTTCCTTCGAAAAAAGAAAAAGAACATCTCATTGCGTTAGTGGTTTTTTTTTTTTTGCTTTGTATCAACAGGAAAGTATGTTGTACCAAGGGGAAGCACATGCGTCATTCTTGGCCAAATATTGCACAAGGACCCGAGGTACTTTCCAGATCCGAACGTATTTGACCCGGATAGGTTTCTGCCGGAGAACTCCAAGGGCAGGCATCCGTACGCCTTTCTGCCTTTCTCCGCCGGTCCAAGAAATTGTGTTGGTAAGCATCCAGTCATGCAATTCGGCCAAATACGCAGTAAGAGATGGTGCCGCATGTGTTTTAAAAGAAAAAAAGTGATAGAATACCTATTTATTTCTTTGCTGTAGAACATAAAGAAATTGAGAAGCCCAGGTACTCCACCTTTCACTATCTCTACAGCAACCATTGTACAGCGAAGCCGTTCATGGGTAGGGTTCCGTGCACTTTCGTTCTGCGTCAACAAAAATGTGGGCCGATCCTGGTGATAGTGCAGTAAGGGTCCAAGCGCAATGGCGCATGCCCCTGTAGACTCCGGTTTCTGGACTCCGGGACCTGTAACGCGCCCTTGAACTGCCCTTGTCACACCTGTGACCCAAAGAGGTACCAGGCACAAGGGCAAAAACAGATTTTATTCGTATGTTGATCACACAAATAACAGAGAGAAAAGAATTGAAAGTTCACTAGAAAAGAAGGGGAATGAAAAAGAAAGATACATTGAAGTCCAGCAAGCATGAGTGAAGTGAAAACAGTAGTGCACTATCGGTGAGCGACGTGGCGCTGGTAGCAACCTCTTGAACAGCCTTAGGTAGGACCGCGAGCAGAGCCACCGCATCACGAGGTCGTTGGCAGCGTCCCAAGAGCACAAGGCTACGACGATAATTGCGTGCACCGTCACGCGCTGATACCGCCGGGCCAGAGGGAGACGGGCCTTACGATCGAATCTTAGCCCCAAAGGCCGACCGGCATCGGTCAAGTCTACGATCGCACCGACCTCTCTTTGTCGGCGTTCCAAGCACTTCCATATCTAGTTCCTTCCGCTCTCCCGTGGTGGCGGTGGCGTCGAAACGTCACGCGTGTCTACTTTCGTCCTGCTCCTCGGGGCGGCGGTCCTGTCGTCCATGCGAATGTATATAAAAGACCAGAAAGACAAGTTGCCGTTCACGATTTTGAAGTTCACTTCTGTTGTCGTTAAGGGGAGGCTGCGTATAGTCCGCACTCTCGAGGAGCAACGCGCCTACGAAGAGTGACGTCCCGCATGCGCTGTGCGTTTTGTGCACGATCTTCATCGACGTTGTTTGCCGCCCGCCGGCGACGATTGCATTCTCGTCTCTGTTACTGCCGTCGCTCTTCGTAGGCGCGTTGCTCCTCGGGAGTTCGGTCTATATGCGAATATGATAAAATTAATATAATAACAACAGACGCGATACGACAATGTGTGTGCAAGCCTATCGTCACAATGACCACCGATGAAAACAATAATTGCGTTCCTACCTTTGTTAAATATTATGCGTCACCTCTGTTTCGTCTACTAAATGCCTTCGCTGGTCATTCACCTTCACACAGTGGAATGGCTCATAATTTTTATTTATAACACACCAGATCTGTTCATTTATTCGAGACATTGGAAGTTCTATATTATGCGTTTGCATGGGAGGTGTGACGGTAAATCGTCAGTCGTTATAAACTCATTTGCTGAGTGCTAAAGCTCGCAAATTTGCCCAGCTAGACGTAAAATTGAGAATACAAGTAGGCGTATTCAAATAATGAAGCGCACATAGTAAGGTTCGTCACAGCGCAACACAAGACACGGACAAAAGAAGGAATAAAACTTCGACTCACAGTAACGAACCTTACTATGAATGCCAACCAGCTGGCCCAACTTGCCGTCTTAATGAAGCGTACGACCGAGTGTCACCTACTGTATCAAAATGCAGCTAACATTGGCAAAACGTGGCTGCGAAAGTTTTATGTACCAGCGCACAATGCACCGAACTGTCGGCGTGAGTGAAACGGGAGATGAAAGAAAACCCTACGAATTTGGCTTTCAGTTACAGCTGTGCGAACTGCTTTTTACAAGACACAGTTCTATGCTGTGTTAAATACGCTACGCTCTCACTTCTGAATGTCCATCTGTCCACACAATGCATGCTGTTGAGGAGTAGAGTAGCACAACGATATTGTGGTGCCAAGTTCTTTGTGTTACCAATAATTTCATCTTTTTTGTTTTTGCAGGACAAAAGTTTGCCATGACAGAAGAGAAAGTCGTAGTGGCCACAGTGCTCAGACACTTCTGCATTACCTCGCTCGACCACCGGGACCAGCTCATACTTGCTCCACAGCCAATTCTTCACCCACGATCGGTGTTCGGAGGCATCAGGGTCAAGTTCACACCGAGGCGAACTCTCCAACTTCACAACAGTTGAATTGGCGACTGTAGGGGACGGCAATAAAATATTTTCAAACATGCGACTGCCAAGCTCATTTCAAGAGGACTCATAACAAGGCACAATGATGTTCGGAGGCTCAAGGGAGGTCTAAACAGGACTACTAAGTTAAACTATATTCACAAATTACACTTCTCTAACATCATAAATGTCAATTTGACCATGCGTGGAGAGTTGGTAAGACACACAAACACACACACACACACACACACACACACACATATATATAGTCATAACATGAGTAGCCAACAAACGCTGACACCAAGGGCAGGGTTCTACTAGTACACATAGAGAGAGAGAGAAAATAATGCAGAGAAAGGCAGGGAGGTTAACCAGAGGTCGTTCCGGTTGGCTACCCTGCGCAGGGGGAAGGGTTAAGAGGGATAAAAAGAGAAACAGAGTGGAAGGGGGAGATAGAAAGAAAGGGAGACAAGCACGAACAAAGCGCGTACACTACAGAACGGTAGGGGGCGGCATTCTTAGAGTCTGTCGTGAAGCCCCGTATTCCGCAAGAACGTTAATAGCGCGAATAAGGCCTTCAACGCGGATGTTCTTTCGGAGCATTGGCCTAAAGCTTTTAGTTCTGAAAGTGGACGATTGTCCAGCTTGTCCAGTACCCTGCACATCACTTGTCTCTCAGCACTGTATCGCGGGCAGACACAGATAATGTGTGCGAGCGTCTCGTCGATGTTACATGTGTCGCACGTGGGGCTGTCGGCCATTCCTATGAGGAAAGCATAGGCGTTTGTAAACGCAACGCCTAGCCACAGACGGTAAAGCATAAATACCCAAGAAAGTGGATGGGGAAACAGCGTCGCGGTAGCTCAATTGGTATAACATCGCACGCGAAATGCGAAGGTTGTGGGTTCGGTTCCCACCTGCGGCAAGTTGTTTTTTCATCCACTTTAATTTCCATTAATTTATAGTTTCTTCATTCCATTTATTAAGCACAAGTAATTTCCCCTTGTTGGCCTAGGTGTCAGTGGTTGTTGGCTACTCATGTTGTGACTAATAAAATCGGGCCCCTCGGTTAACCCCTTTCTTCTCGTTTATATATATATATATATATATATATATATATATATATATATATATATATATATATATGCATGGTGGAAGCGCCATCTTGAAGTTCCCGCACTACATAGCTGGGCCGAAGTCATGGTTTTGACAGTGTGTTCTCGGGGACTTTATCGGTAAAAGATGACTTGGGGCGCGTCAGCCGTGCCCGGCGGTTGACGGCTCGGCGCGGCCTAGGCCAATCGCGTCAGGCGAAACTGAGCGCAAACTGAACGTGTGTTTCGAAGAACGATCTCCGATCGCGCGCTTGGTCGCTCTAAAAGAACCAGACTGAATAGCGCGTTATAAGAACTTTCAGAGCGTCGACAGTGCCCGTAAAATGGACAACGTAGGCCTGGTGTGCCAGCGCTACAGTGTGCGCGTTAAAGTAAGAAAAAATGGAATTTCCGAGCTTTCTTTTTCAATAAAAATTATCAATTTTTCTGCCAAATAAATTCAGACAGCATCTTGAAGGAATACCTCATGATTCTAACTTTTATTGGTGCTGTTCCACGCCGAGCTTCACGGGGCACTTGCGGTTAAGGCGTCTCAGCGTAGGCATGTAGCAGGGCGGTGGCGCTGTCATCAAACAAACAAAAATAAAAATACCACGTGGAAGAAATGAAGCACTGAAGTGCGCACCATCATCATCATCATTTTTCCACTACTTCTCGCTGCCAGAATAATTAAGTCAAAAGCATGCAACCAAGCAAGCAAGCAAAGAAACGTCTGCTGTTCTCGTCCTGCTTTGCTCTTTCACTGTGATCAGTACGCCTTTGAACCATAATGGTTTTCGGTTGGCCACGATGGTGAAGAAAATGAAGGATGAAACAAGTACCAAGGTGAAAATAATTTGAGGAACAAAAGTTTTCCCCACCAATGGATCTAATTTATCCGGGAATGATGATAGTAGATATAACGAATGATTCATCGTAGTCGGTGCAAGCCCAAGTGCTCGTTACATGATGCGCAGCTTGATATGTGACCCTCGGTGAACAAAACAAGTGCACAAGGGGGCGGGGCGAGTGTCCCGCGCGACACACGTCAGTTCGTGTTTTTCCAGGCAGAAATAGCTTCGCTTTAATGTACTGAATTTAAGTGCTATGTGCAAAGTACTCCTTCCATTACTTTGCGCACTTTGCCAAGTTCGAATGGCTGCCTAACACTTGCTTGGATTATTACCAAAGCCCAATAACCGTATGAACTATTTCCTCTTCGTTGGTGAGCCGAAGTCAGATATATCGCAGCCACTCGCACGCGGCTGATTTCGGGTGCACATCGTGCTTTGCCTGCCATGGCAAGCTGGAATGGCTTCGTCCAGAACTCTTGTTGGGAACTACTTCCAACAAAACCTCCAATTACACCTGTCACTTGATTCCCAGTTATGCCTGCAAATGTTGTAATTTCATCACACCACCTAGTTATATGCCTTTCTCGACTGCTATTCCCTTCCCTTTGCACCTTTTTTTATTCTTCTGTGAATTTCCTTCTCATATTGAGGGTAAATGACCTTGATAAACATATTGCACAGATTCTAGAGGCTGGCTGTAAATAATGAATTCTTGTTCTCTTAGCAGGCTACTGAACATAACCTTTGTCTTCTGCATATTAATCTTGTGCCCTACTCTTACACGTTCTCGGCTAAGGTCCTCAATTATTTGTTGCAACTCACCCCGGGAATTGCTGAACAGGATTATGTCACCTACAAACGGTAAGTTATAGATGACGTTTAACCTCAGATGACATATTAGGTTAGCTCATATGGTAGAGCGACCGCCCTAGAAAGGCGTTGGTCCCGAGTTCTAATCCCAAATCAGGACGAAACGTTTTTCAATTGCAATGCTTTCTTTCTGAGAAACCCGCATGGGTTTTCTTTATAGCTTCTTGCTACGAATTCGGGTGGATGAAAATTTTTCCCTTTCAAACCGTAGGTTGCTGAGATACTCGCCGTTTATCCTCAACCCTACACTCTTAAAGAAAGGTCGTCATTTTTATTAACTAAATATTAACACGTTACTTGTTCCAAAAAGCACTACCTTCTTAGTAAGCACAGGTAGTAAACAGATGGTAAGCACTTTCACCACCTGCTGAAGCTAGCGAAAAGCATTAAATTAGTACTAAACTAATACTACCTCGGTAGTGATGTTACTAATACAACTGCAATATAATTACCAACGATACAATGGGACCTATTCTATTTAGAAGTGCCGCTTGCATTAACATACGAAGTTGATAGTAATGTAAAAGCATAAGAAAGTAAAATAATAAATATATATGAAAAAAGGCAATCGTGTCCTTTCGCTATACATTAAGGTGTCAATATAAGGTTATATATACGTAATGTTTACCGGCGACATTAAGCCGTAGTGACTCCGGGCAAGAATACTACATATCTCCAACAAGCAACGATACGCAAGAACACGCATACAGAATGACAAAGGTGCAACGCAACACTGAGTGAAAAAGCAACTCCAAGAGTATTTATAGCCCTAGTTTGAGGGAACACATGTTCCATCGATGAGCACCTATGTATTTGGTTAAATAATCAAACCTTTGTGCAAAAATTTCTAAAACCTACTGTCTACGACGTCGCACGTAACCGTTAGTCCAACATAATGAACAACGCTGCAGTTTATCTCAATTTTGCATAAGGCTGTTACTATCACATCGTAATAGGCCACGGCCAGACGAGGTAGTAGTGGCTTAGTTGTTACTTAGTAAAAACTACTAAGAAGCCTTTCGGGCTAGTAAAGGCAGCACTTACTAGGTTTACTAGCCGCTGGCTAGTACAGAACTACTGAGAAGGTAGCAAAGTATAAGTAATCTAGTAAAAGCGTGTATTTACTAGCTATTTACTAACTTTATTTTTAAGAGTGTAGTCCTTCCCAGTCTTATATCTTAAATACTTATTTCAGCATGGAGTGAATAGCACTGAAGAGATTGTGTATTCTTGCATTCCAGGCTAAGATATTGTTATTCAAGGTCAGCGCTTTACCACCGTTTCTACATTAGTTCAATCATAGATAGATAGATAGATAGATAGATAGATAGATAGATAGATAGATAGATAGATAGATAGATAGATAGATAGATAGATAGATAGATAGATAGATAGATAGATAGATAGATAGATAGATAGATAGATAGATAGATAGATAGATAGATAGATAGATAGATAGATAGATAGATAGATAGATAGATAGTGGCATTGCGAAATGTTGGCAACAAAGAAGTTGCTCGCATCTCCCAAGAATGAAGTTCTTTGAATGAAAGGAGTAGGGTGGAATTAATAGTTGCAATTTAGCACTTCGATAGCACAGGCAGAGTAGTCATTTGAATAAAAATTTAAATATGCAAGCAAAAAACAACGATATAGAACTTTTGGCATAGCATATAATAAATATTTACATAATTATGAAACGAAGTATAGTCGTCTAATGAAAAGAAGGAGTTATAGGGGTTAACGTCCCAAAAGACATATCACAGACGCTAAGTAATGGGTTGAGGAGGAGGGAGGACTCTGGATTAATTTCGACCACCTGGTGTTTCTCTAACATCTAAGTATATGACTGCAAAAGGATAGACATTTGGGCGAGTTGGTACGTTAACATGATTTTGGGTTCTAGCGCGAAGTGAAACACGGACACAGAAAGGAAGCAGACAGGACAAGCGCTAACTCACAACTAAATTTTTATTGAAACGAAGAACATATATAAGGGCGATTGCAAAAACCGTAGCATGAGAACATGACAAAGTAAAAAGCATCAGTTAAACATATCAGGGGGTATGGAAGTCAAAGAACAAAAATTATTTCAGATTAGTACACGTATTGCGAAGGTACTCAAATTCGCAATCTAACAGAGACAACGAAGCATGACTGACGCAAGTGTCTCCTAATCTTTTTATGTGGAAAGCCTCGATAATTTCCCGCGTGGTTTGGCATCTATGTCTAGAAAGAATTTTCGTGTCTTCAAAGAATGGTTTGCAACCACAATCTGAAAGTTTGCGTCACTAATCTGAAATAATTTTTGTTCTTTGACTTCCATACCCCCTGATATGTTTAACTGATGCTTTTTACTTTGTCATGTTCTCATGCTACGGTTTTTGCAATCGCCCTTATATATGTTCTTCGTTTCAATAAAAATTTAGTTGTGAGTTAGCGCTTGTCCTGTCTGCTTCCTTTCTGTGTCCGTGTTTCACTTCGCGCTAGAACCCAAAATCATATATGACTGCTTTTGCATTTCACCACCATCAGAATGTTAAAACATCGGAGTAATTCGAACTCCTACTTTTATTAAGACGTGAATAAATACGTAAGAAACAAATTGCTATCGCTTGAAGTGCGGTGCCTACATCATAGAACTCACGCAGATGCCTACATCTTTCTGCATTTTCTATAGCTTTAGAGAGAGAGAGATTGTACCATTATAATACGTTCTCAAATATTCGGGTATGTGTTTAAGTAAGGCTGCGCAATATATTGAAATAAAAAAAAATCAAATACGTTGTTCATAATAACGACGCCTGCTTTTCGGTTTGTTCGCCACAGACCAATACTCTTAAATTAAGAGTGATGTTCCAGACAAACAAATATCTTTTATTCCAGCCCTTGGTACAGACAGGAAAAGCTTGTCGGAAGTTCTAATCCAGAAAGGTAGAATGGTTACCTTGTGAAAAGTTTTTGAGCCTTTGCAATGTTTGCAGTATTGGAAGGAGAGGCAGTTTTCTTTTTTTTTATTTCTGCACATCAAACGCACACATCGCAAGCTACGTAAAGTGTAGCTTTGACAATTGCTGATGCGAATTTGACAATATGTAAGGACTGGTTTGGTTTGTCGAGTTTTACGTACGAATCGTAGTGGCCCAATATGGAGTATCGGCCAACAACAGGCACACACCCTGAGTGGCTAAATTAAAGAAAATAAAGCAAATAAATGAGTCCGTTATATATAAATCACCAGTCCATGAAGACGTCGGTTTTCATAGACATGCTTGCGAGCCGACATTATATGCTCTGGTTTTATGTAAGAAGTTATTATTTTGTCCTACAGAACCGAGATGGGCATACTTAGCAAGCAAGGGTTGCGTAAGCCAATATATTTTCCGAGATAGCGACCCACCCACAGCCGGACAGTCGCGCCAAATCCGTGAATTTAGGCAAAGCAAACGTAGCTTCAATAAAGGTAAGGAGTCGGTCTGTAGTAAAACTCCTCTAGCTTGCTGCTTTCAGAATCAGAATCGTTTTTTATTGAAATGATTAGAAATATTACAATATGTTCATATACATAAGGAGGTCCCGAAGTCAAAGACATGTAATCGTTATAATAGTGTAATTAATTGTAGATAAGTGGTAATGTTAGAAAAACAAACTTCTGATAGGGATTCGAATCATGAACCGTGCTATGGCAGGCAGATGTCTGTCTGAGCCACACACACACACACACACACACACACACACACACACACACACA
The DNA here is from genome assembly GCF_050947875.1 of Dermacentor variabilis. NCBI lineage: Eukaryota > Metazoa > Arthropoda > Arachnida > Ixodida > Ixodidae > Dermacentor > Dermacentor variabilis. The sequence goes on along the minus strand of NC_134568.1, from coordinate 115,863,787 downwards.
CACACACACACACACACACACACACACACACACACACACACACACACACACACACACACACACACACACACACACACACACACACAAATGGTTGCGTCACTGTCGCCGCGTCAAGGTCGTACCAAAAAAAAGGAAATGAAGAAGCTAACACACGTAATCATAATGATAGTTGAACAGTAGATGATTGGCACCGTTAGAAAAAAAAATCTGGTTACGTAGCCGCGGCCGCGTCAAGGTCGTAACACAAAAGGAAAATAAAAACAGAAACAAAAAGCTATGGTATAGCAAAAGAAAGAAAGACAGTTGTGACGGCGTTCTGGCTAACTAGATACGATATATTTCCAAAATAAATGCATAATTGGACAAGTTAACACATGTAATCGTTATAACAGTGTAATAACAGTCGATTAATAATTATTTATATTAATAATTATATAACAGTCGATTATTAGTAGCGATTGGTAGACATGCATAAGCAAGCTAAATAAGTCAGCAAAAGCGGAGTAGTAGACGAGCCAATGAATGTTTATGCATTAGTAAACAATTCTCAGAATTTCTGTAGCATTTTTTTTTTATTTCGCAGCGACAGCACTTGAACATAGGTACGTTTATCTCCGCTCACGAAGAAACAGCTTGTGCAACGTCTTGTGTTCCCAGAAGCATAGGCGCCGACTACGAGGGGGGAGGGGGGTGGCTTCGGGGCCGCGCCCCCTCCGACGATTTCCGGGAGGGGGGGAGACCCCCCCCCCCCGCGCTACGCCGCGGCCTCCACCGCCCGCCTACACACACACCTAGAGTGCCATTACCAGAGCTTTGTCACCCACATCATTTGAGGTTTCTTTTGACTTTCCTCGACCTTCTCACTTGAAATTTTACTAGGGCTAATAGCTTTCTGCATAATTGTTGGCGCGGACGTGCACGGGTTTTAATTCATACTTTCGTTTTATTTCTGCAAATTCTGACAATAGGAGAACCCGCTCATTAGGAGCACTAGCGGTAGCTGCCTCATCCGTATTTTCTCACTTCAACATTGTTTTATATTTCCACATTAAACACAGTGCACATACACATTACATTTAAATATACGCACAGGGCAAAGTTTATTATATCTTGAAAGAGATGAAGGTAGCCAGAAGAAAAAGAAACTTTATTAATGAAGTGTCTGGAGGCAGCCAAATGAATATTATTTCTAAAGGTGTAGACAGCCTGTGCTTAGAGAATGAATATGTTACTGTATGTTCACCACGCTTCACACTGCTTTGCGTGCTTTTTTGACCATGAAAAAGCCTATAGGCTTCAGTGACCCCTTGAGCAGAATATTTTTCCAATGGCGTGTGAAACGCACATGAAGTTTTGTGTGTATCATTATTGCGTCTCTTTCCAGTAAGCAATTCTAACGACTTATTAAGAAACATTTATAATAATTTACCACATTTATTATGTATGTAAACATCGTCAGTTGCATGCAAAGGTCATAAATATATGCAGGGTGTAGTGATTAACTACCATGCGCCAGGATTTAAAAAGAAAGATAAATGCATTAGTGAAAGTAAACCTAGTGCATGTTGTGTACAGTATAGTGAAGTAGCTGCCAGTAATTTTTCTGTTACTGAGATTTAATTAAGTAATTGTAATTATTTATCTAACTCGCCACGTACTATCCTAATTATCAAAGTATCTATGAGGCTTTGAACGCATAGCCAAGAGACATCTAACTACGGTATTTTCAGCGACGTACTAATTGCTTACTAATTTTTTTCGTGTGATAAATAAACCCCACGAAATATGCAGAATACCACGTGACTGCGCTCCCACCCGGATTATAAAGCAGCGCCCTCGAACAGGCTCCCTCTGAGTTATCCAGAACGAAATAAAAGAAATAAAGAAAAAATCGTGATCGAGCTGTTGTTTTATCTGGCGTGCCCCGGCCAAAGTAACACGTCGCATTTGGTGTTAGTTGGAAATAATCTGTGATAGCTGTTGTCTTTGCGTAGATAAAGTGCACGGATGTTTCTTTTTTTCTTTTCGCCACAAAACCTATCACTACAAAGCGAATTGACAACGTCAGGGCAAATTTTTAAAGGTGGGTTTTGTTTCGTCCCAGTCGCCATGTCTTTAATGAGCAGAAGGCAAACGTGATCCTTGCCTTGGGATCTGCAAATGGGAATAAGAGGAAGGCCGCAAATATATTTATCATTCATGGAAGTGTGGTGGTAGACTAAACGCATCGACTATCATCAGAAATGATGAAAACTTGAGACAAGCCGGCAGCTCCAAGAAACAGCGGCGTAGCACTGCATCTTTGAGTCCTAGCATACGCACGGATGTTCTAGCATTTATGGCATCAAACCCTCATGCTAGCGTGCGGAGACGTGGCCGCCCAGGTATCAGTTTCCAAGACATCAGTTTGGAGGATCCTAAATGACGACCTTTCACCCGTACCACCTTAACTAGCACCAACGTTTAGAAGATAGGTACCAATAGAATCGTCAAGATTTCTCGAATTAGGTCCTCACAAAAGCCGATGTGTCAGCGGACGTTTTGAGCAACATCATGTGCACACATTAAAATTAAATGATGGGGTTTTACGTGCCAAAACTACTTTCTGATTATGAGGCACGCCGTAGTGATGGACTCCAGAAATTTTGACCATCTGGGGTTCTCTAACGTGCACCTAAATCTAAGTACACGGGTGTTTTCGCATTTCGCCTCCATCGAAATGCGGCCGCCGTGGCCGGGATTCGATCCCGCGACCTTGTGCTCAGCATCCCGACACCATAGCCACTGACCAACCACGGCGGGTATGTGCACACATGAAGCCAATTTTCAGAGAAACGCCCTGGTAAATTTGCATAATGCGCACCAGTGGTCGTTAATGTGAGATACGAAATTTACGGCGGTGCTATAATCGGTCCCATCTTCTTCGATCACACACTGAACTGGACAGCGTTCAAATGCTTGAAGGAGTGGTGGATGAGTTTCTCAGCAAAGTCCCGCTGTCACGTTTTTCATTTCTGTGGTATCAGCAAGATGGGCTTAGGATGGATAGTTGGGCGTGTTGGTTAAGCATGATCTGAAGTGAAGGCGCGACAACAACGGTGGACGAAGAGGGAACACACACACAGGGCACCACATCCACCAATGTTTAATCAGGAAAAAACGCCACTCTTTTATAAAGGGAGCGCAATCACAGTTTCTCTGTGCGCACTCGCGTTCAGGTAAAGCAATTCTTTGCGTGATACTGATATTGATACAACACTTACGCACCTATCACCTGCCTCAATGATCCTTTTGGCCTCAATTATTAATCGAACCCATTTGTCATGGCTCCTGGCAACCACCGCGTGTGTTCCCTCTTCGTCCACCGTTCTTGTCGCGCCTTCACTTCAGATCAGCAAGATGGGGCACGTGCATACAGCAGCAGCCAAGCACGAAACTGGCTGGATGTGACATTTCATGCACAATAAATTGGAAAGCATGGGCCTGTAAATTTGCCGGCCAAATCAGCTCACCTCGCTCCACTCGATGTCTCTCTTTGAGGTTATGAGAAAGGTCATGCTTGCATAATCGAGACGGACGTCAGAGTAGTTCAAGGCAAGGATTACGGATGTCTGCCGTACAATTCTGGCGTCGGTAATCAAGAAAGCCACTGAAGATGTGATAAAACGAACATAGTACTGTGTAGCTGCACAAGACCTATATGAACACGTCCTATAGGTTTGTGCTCAACGGAGCTTACTAATTCATAGATAATAAGGGTACACGGAAATTTGATGTTTTTTCCTCGTTTATTTTTTTTTCTTTTTTTGTACAGACGTCCTGATTGCCAATTCGGCTCATTTATAAGGGGCATACTTACTGTCTTGAACGCATCCGTTTCGCCTTTTATCTACACGTGAGTCGCTTCCTGGTCTATCTATTTCTGTTTCATTTTTTGCCACGAACTTGTTTTTCCAGCACGTATGAACTCTAATGAACAATAAAAGCAACGCTTTAATATGTCTTTAGTCGGAAGCAAGTGTCTGGCGCGAAATGTAGCTGCGCGCGCACTCTGTCGATGCGGTGCGAGCAAATCCGGGATTTCTAAACATTCCATGCCTATTCCATTGCTTTTCCCGTTTCGTGCGTGGTCAGAGCGGTGCTTCGGCCGCGTTATCAAGGGTCTTTTTGTTATCAATGTGATTAGTCGGCCTGAAGTGTGACGTAGAAATGAGAGGAAGGAGGAGGAGGAGGAGAAACATTTATTTTAAAGAACAGAAAAGACAAGCAGGTGTCTTTCTGCTTGTGCGGGAGGCGCCCTTAGTCCAGGGCTCCTGCGGCTCTTGCAGTCTCCCGGGCCCGCCGCACCAGTTGCTGCTGGTTACGAGGGTCCGAACTAGTCATCATGGCCTCCCACTGCTCGGGTGTGGGGTTGGGTATTTACGGGGCCACCTTCACGTCGGGGGAAGCCCATGTGGTATGATATAGGGAGGCATAATCATTACAAAGGAGACATTTTTATGAATATAGTGTAGTGTGTATTGCGTGCAGTCTGCTTAAATGTGGGTATGTATTGGTTTGTAGCTGTCTCCACGTTACGGTGTCTTCACGTGAGAGGGTCTTGTGTGGAGGTGGGTATTGTCGTCTGTTCAATCTGTGGTGTTGTAGTATGGCGTTCTATTGTAAAGGTACGGGCTCCATGGATGCGTCTGTATCCCTCTCTTGTGGCGCCCGGGAGGCATGAGCTCGGGCTACAGCGTGCGCACGCTGATTTCCACGGAGGGACTCGTGTCCTGGAGTCCACACTATTTCAACGTCCGGGAATTGGGAGGCTTGTTTGAGGAGTCGATGGGCGATTAAAGATATTCTGCCTCTCGCGTAGCTACAGCAAGCTGCCTGGGAGTCAGTAATAATTGTGACGTACTCGTTATTCAGACTAGAGGGGATGGCCAAGGCGATGGCTGTCTCCTCCGCTAAGAGGGCGCTGGCAGTGCGGACCGTCATCGAGGCCACCTCTTGGAGCTTATAGTCGACAACGGTGGCCGTCACGGCTGCTTTTTGGGGGTACTGCGCGGCATCTGTGTATAGTATGGGGGGGAGACTGCCATATTTTGTCTGTAGAGTTCATGCGCGAGCTTGGCGACGATCGGCATGATGTTGCGGGTGCATGCTTTTGTGGATAGGGGCTACCTTGATGTGCTCCCGGAAGTTGGGGGCCAGATGGATTGCTTGTTCGTGGCATTTGCCATGTGTGGCGTAGCCTAGGCGCGCTAGGACTGTTCTTCCTGTTGGTGTGAGGGCTAGGCGTTCTCGTTGGCTTGTGAGGTGGGCGCCTATAATTTCTCTTATTGTATTATGGACTCCTAGGGCTTCAAGCTTTAGTGTCGCTGTTCCCGGTGGTAGGCCGAGCGCCTGCTTGTAGGCTTTCCGAAGAAGTACGCCTAATTGATCTATCTCCTTGGGAGTGAGGGGCAAGTACGGGGCAGCGTAGGCAATGCGGCTGATTATCAGGGCCTGGACGAGCTGTATTATGTCGTCTTCTTTCAGTCCGTATTGTTTGGTGGTGATGCGGCTGACCATGCATTCGCATGATTTGGAAGGTGTTCTGCTTGAGACGCTTTATGGTGTATGCGCCTCCGCCGTCCTGTTGTATGTGGATGCCGAGAATGCGGACGCGCTTTACTGTGGGTATTTCTTTGTCGTCGAGGGTGAGTGTGATGTGGGGTAGTTCATTCAGTTTTCTTCGTGATTTCTGTCGAACGTCTAATAGTTCTGACTTCTCGGGGGAGCACCGGAGACCAATTGTTTTTGCATATTGCTGGACGACGTCGGTCGCTTGTTGAAGGGGGTCCTGTTTCTCTCCTTCGGAACCAGTGGTGGTCCAGATAGTGATGTCATCGGCGTATATTGCATGCCTGATTCCTGGTATTGCGTTGAGTTTGTCAGGTAATTTCATCATAGCAGTGTTGAAAAGGGTGGGTGATAGAATAGCACCTTGTGGGGTTCCTTTGTTGCGGGTAGGTAACATCGGGGTTCTGTGCCTATTGTCAATGCCTATTGTGGCCGTGCGGTTGCTTAGAAAAGCGCGTATATAATTGTAAGTGAGGCTGAGGTTTGTAAGGATGGTATGGTGATCCGCATTGTCGAAAGCGCCTTTGAGATCGAGTGCTAGAATCGCTCCGGTGTTGTGCGGTGAGATTTGTTCAAGGACTTGTTCCTTCAGCTGAAGAAGGATGTCATGGGTAGAAAGGTGGGGCCGGAATCCGACCATTGTTTCAGGAAAGAGGTCGCTGGATTCTAGGTAAGGTTGAAGCCGGTTCAGAATGACATGTTCCAGAAGCTTGTCTAGGCATAAAGTTAGTGAGATTGGTCTCATGTTTTCTAAGCTGGAGAGTTCGCCTGGATTCGGAATGAGTATAATGTCCGCGTGCTTCCAGTCTGCTGGTAGCGTACCCGCTTCCCAGTGATGATAAAAGAGGTCAGTAAGAGATTGAATGGTGCCATCATCCAGATTGCGCAGGACCTTGTTATTTATTTTGTCCTTGCCTGGGGTGATGTTTCGTTGAGTGCATGGAGTGCATGTTGCACCTCAGTGGTAGTGATCGGCTTGTCGAGGTCGTAATTGTCGCTCTCGCTATAGGTTGGAGGTTGCCCTTGGGCGGGTTCGAAATCGCCTATGTACTGCGCCCGCAACTCCTCCAGGATTTCGTCATCAGAACCCGGATGGTTGTGGAGGATACGTTGGATTGTTTGCTGGCTAATTGATTTGCTTTGTGTGGGGTCAAGAAGATGGCGTAGCAGCGACCATGTTTTGGACGTGCTAAGATTGCCCGGCAACTTGTTGCATAGTTGTCGCCAGTTGTGACGGGTAAGCTCCCCAGTATAAAATTTCGCGATTGCCGTGAGTTTCGCTATACGTGGTTTCAATTTACTATTATTTGTTTGGCGCTTCCATCTCCTAACAAGGCCTCGACGTGCTACCCAGATGTGAAAAAGGTGCGGGTCTACGGCCTGTATGTCTGTGGTGAGTGTGATCTGTTTTGAATGTCTGGCTACGTCTTGTTGGAGCTCTCGTACCCACTGCTCGAGATACGTAATACCCGTTGAGGAGTCATCCGCTCGCTCTTTGCGAAAAGCTGTCCAATCTGTGAGTGTTGTCTTTTTTATCGGGTGGCGTGCATGCGTAACCTTCAATGTGGTGGAAAGTATACAGTAGTCACTGCCCAGAGTTTCCTCCGTGTTGTTCCAGGCACTAAAGGGATACAACAAGCTGCCTGGCACAATGAGAGGAAGGAATAGCTGCGAAGCCACGAAACCTGCTTTTCGTGCTCCTTCCATACCCTTATGAAGATGATGGGCTGTATCTTCGGGTTTACGATAGGCAAAGCAGTTGCTTTTAATCAGCTTATTTGAAGGCGCTGCTTTATGATGCGAGGGCAGCGCAGTCACGTGAAATTTGTCATTTTTCGTGGGGTTTCTTTACCAGTCGAAAAAATTTGTACGCAATTAGTACGATGCTGCAATCACCGCACTTAGATGTCATTTTGGGGTGCCTACAAACGCCTCATTGGCACTTTGAACATTAGAACAGTACTTCTCGAGTTAGATAATTAGCTGCAATTACCGAATTAAATCTCAGTAACGAAAGAATTACTGGCGGCTACTTCACTGTACTGGAAACAATATGCACTTGGTTTTCTTCGAGTAACGCAACCGCTCTTTTTCTAACTCTTGGTGCACGATAGTTGGGGAGCACTGTGTAATACACTCAGTAACCGAAATAAGGCCGAGCCAGATTCACTCGAAATCACAATCAACAGTAGTCATGCGCAGCAGTGCTTATACTCGGACTCGCAGAAAAATAAAAGAAAAGAAAAAAAGAGAGAGAGAGAGAGAGAGAGAGGGGGGGGGGTTGAGGCAGCAGTATCGCCGGAAAGGCGAAGCAGTATTAGTGGTAGCCAAGTACGCGACAATTACACGAAGGAAGATTACGCCGCCGAGAGGACTCAGGCTGTGAAATTGAACTGTCTCCTACTATTCGGTATTGTATATACTCATATAAAACCCGCCGTGGTTGCTCAGTGGCTATGGTGTTGGGCTGCTGAGCACGAGGTCACGGGATTTAATCCCGGCCACGGCGGCCGCATTTCGATGGGGGCGAAATGCGCTAACACCCGTGTACTTAGATTTAGGTGCACGTTAAAGAACCCCAGGTGGGCGAAATTTCCGGAGTCCTCCACTGCGACGCACCTCATAATCAGAAAGTAGTTTTGGCACGTAAAACCCCATAATTTAATTTTTTATTCTCATATAACGCCGTCACTTCAGCACTCAATTCTTCGAGGACACAGGAAGTTTCTTCAAGTGCAATATATATATATATATATACATTGCACTTGAAGACACTGTGTGACCTCGAAGAATTGTTCTCTGAAGTAACGGACGCCCATTGGGGGCACGTTAAACATCAGCTGGTGGTCAAAATTAATTTGGAGACTCCCACTACGGCCTGCCTCATAATTCAATCGTGGTTTTGGCAAGTAAAACCCCAGAATTCATTGTATGTTTCGTAAGATATGCGTTGTTGCGCAAGTCGACACATATATAGAGGGTGGGAACGAGCATAAAATTATCAGGGATGAGGAATGACCCAGGACAAGTGGTCACTTGCAACTGGGCCCATATTCACAAAAACGTTGTTGCACTATCACTGTTCTTAAAGGTGCACTGAACCACTTTTTATTGAAGACGAGAAATGCATTTAAAGTTAAAATAGGCCATTTCAGAAATACTTTGCCACAAAAAGCACTTCAATGCGTTCAGCAGAAGCGGAGTTATGGGCAATCAAACACGGCCTTCGCAGTGCTTCCTCTCATTCTTCAATGATTTGCACTGCGAAGGCAACGGCGGAGCGGGGCGTGCCCACAACGCTCCGCCTTCTAAATATCACCGTGGCGCGCAATTAAAATTTGATTTTGGATGTTAACGTAGACGCCAGTACTTCTCATGTTGGCGCCTATACTACGCTCCAAACGTAAGCCAAACGCGGTTTTCCTCGGCGATCCGCAGTGCGCTTAGCCAGTGGACTCTTCGCGGCACCCCGCGTCGGCCGCGGTGCCGCGGTATCTCCGGTACGTGGCTGGCCGCAGCTACATGCAACGGTAGTGCGCATGCGCAGCGTTTGCATTGTGTACGACGGGGCTTGAGTGCGCGCTCGTGCTCATATGCTGCAGCGCTGCAGTCTGACCGTGCTACGTGGTGCGGACAGGCTTTGTCCTGCACCAGCTTGACCGACAGATAGTTGCCACATCCAACTTACGCATTTTGAAGTGCTATCAATAGCTCTATACGAAGTGAAATCTGCCAAGCACCTAACAAGGAGCGGCATAGAGAAAGAAATTCTACAAGAGGGGACACTGGGCGAAAACTGGCAACAGGAAATACGTCACGCTAGTATTAATGTCGACCGTTCGCTGCCGCAAGCATCGGAAAAAAAGATAGAATGTGAAATGAGGTTAACAGACACTGTTTAATGTTTTTATTATTTCACTACAAAACTATCTGCATATAAATTAAATTATACTTTGCGGCTTACTTTCGTTCCCTAGCGACCGGCCAATGACGCGCCAAGTGCATGCGTCATGCGTCAGACACGCCGCCGAAGCGAGCGAGGCCGGCTGCGGATGTGAGCGTTGGCCTGTTTTTTTTTTTATTTTTTTGTATTTAGCCTGGTTTGCTGGGCCCCGGCGTGTTCTTACGTTTCTTTTGCACGACACGGCGCCACTGCACTATTGGACTATGGCAAGGTGAGAAATTTTGTTTGACAGTCTGCAGCGCATTTCATGCAATTAGGCTTGTGGCACGGAACCTAGACTTGAGACGCAGTTAGCGAAAAACAGCTCGGCCATCCTGGCGCAGTTAATTTGAGTTAATGACTCGAACTGGGGGACGTTTTGGACGCTTTCTGTGAGTCCTGCTTTATTGTAACTAATTTCGGTAGTTCTTTGGGCACACTTGCCGCGCCTGGCTTTGTGACGTAGTTAGCGAAAAGCAGTTCGGCCGTGTGTTGCAGTTAGTTTCGCGTGTACTGAATCATACTGGGACAAGTTCGTAATGCTTTCTCTGACCCCGAGCGTTATTGTAATTAATTTTGTTACTTTTTGGGATACTTTTGATGCACACTCGCCGCGCCTGGCGTTGTCATGCAGTTAGAAAAAAACAGCTCGGCCGTGTGACGAAGTTAGTTTCGCGTGTACTGAATCATATATACTGGGGTAAGTTCGTGACGCTTTCTCTGACCCCCAAAATGATTTGCTACATTTTTTTATTATTTGGGATAACTTTGAGGCACACTCGCCACGCGTGTCGTGGCGCCGCGAAAGGCAACTCGGCCGTGGTGACATAGTTTGGCGTGTACCGAATCCTAGTGGGACAAGTTTGTGACACTTTTTCTGGCACCGCAATAACATATACCTCCTTTCGGTACTCACGCTTGTCGAAAACGCGACGAGCGATTGCCAAGAGCGATAACGCGGGAGTGTGTTGCTTGCGCCGGCAGAACGCGCAAAAGATAACGCCAAGGAGCTCCAACACCATGAACTGAAAATTATGCCTTGTGAAGGACTGAAAACAGGCTTTGCACTCACGCATTTGTCTTGAGTGAGAGTAGATAGAGTAGACTAGGCGTAGGCATTGTCTAAGCAAAAAGAAAAGGTCATGCAAATGGGGAATTATGGAAATAAATGCACTTCGTATGTCTGCTTCTTACACGGTTCTTGCCTAAATGTTTTCAAAGATAGTGTCCAGAATGCACTAGCACTTTGACTGCTTTTCCTTTTTACCTGCAGGTTTTGCTGTGAGATCCTTAGTGCGGCTGCGTGCAGCATTGTTAATACTTTGTGGAGGCACTTGAAGTGGTAGCCAAAAATATAAAGAATCGTCCTTGTCTGCATGAATGCTTTCGATTTTTAAATGCAGTGGTAACTATCACTATTGGTGCAAGGCCCCCCACATCTATGCGGCAAGTGCCATAGCTGGAAATTGAATTTTTCCTTTAGTGTTTCACAAGGTGTGTGATATGTCCACGTTAGATGTGATCCGTTTCTTGTTATTTATCGAAGTGTGGCGAGAGCATCATTAAGTTGTTTTTTTATTTGTGCGTGGCTTGTTCTTGGTTTGTTTCGGAATTTAGGAAGTAGTATACTGCTTCCTAAATTCCGAAACATGGGTCACTTTAGCATCATGAGACTATAGTCTCATGATGCTAAAGTGACTCACGTAATGACAATCATCAGCTTTTGTGTTGCAGAAAAACAACGCATTTCCTGACACATTGTTTGCTATCCCATTACTCGCATAATTTTGCAGAGTATTCTACCTATATTGACTTACTTGACCTCCACTAAAGAGTCTTGCATTTTCAAATACCATTCTTTATTTTTAAAAATCATTCGACACTTCTCATAATTTCTTTTTCTTGGGCTTCTGTTACTTTGCATCCATCATTTTTGCTTGTTGTTTCTGACTAGAAATGTCTTCTTTAATTTCCAGCTTAAATTTTACCTTTGGAACACACAGAAGGGCTTGCCATTGCATCTGCATAACAGGGAAACATGTTTGATTGAACATTTGCAAGATCCAACAGAAGATTGATGACTGCAGCTTGCAGTGTGATATTACGGAATGAGGCACAAAAATAATTCACCTCACTTGGTAAATTAAAGCTCATATTAGTATGATGTACAACATATGTTACACTAATGTGGTGGGTTCTCTTACTTATACAGCAAGATAATCGGTGCGCGAGAAGAAAGTTATCTTTCCATACTCCTTGAAGACATTGATTTAAGGAAAAGGAGCTGGAGCTTTTCACATGATCTAGCGATTTTACCTGCGAGTATACTCAACAAAAATTTGTGTCCCAGCTGCTTAGTCGTATATGTGATAATGTCGGTATTGCATATGTGCGTGTTGTCAAGATAACTGAATTTCGAAAATGCTCGTAGGGATCCGATCTGCATATCTGCAGTTTAGGGATACATGTAGAAGTCTCAGCATCAAGTGCAAGTGAACGGTCCCACAGGCCCGGAGTCGATCATGCAAATTGATTAGCTGTATACATTTGCGACCAGAAAATATATGTCACATAAAATGACATGCAAGGAAGTGTTGAATATATTGTACAGTTAGTAAAACGCTTACGCTATTAATATGTAGGTTCATGCACTTGATTTCGTCCGTATTAGGCACTCACCTGTTGATTGCTTCCTGGCACAGAAATACTCGGCACAATATCAGGTTTCAATGTCTTTCTGCTGTGGCCTTTGTGGAAGCATGATTGTTAAAAGTGCAATAATTAAACAGATTCTATGACTTGTAGATTCGGCAGTACAATTCAGATTGCGCTGATCCACCTGTCCAGCAATTCCCTATTACTGAAGGGAAACCTGCAAATAAAAATACCGCTCCGCTTGTTCAGTGTCTTCTTTCTTTATTCATTTGCAGAGAGAGTGATAGGTAAAAAAATGCTCTAGTGTGACGCTTCTCAAACGAGTAATGCATCACGAGAGCGGTCTACCCGAGTGATGTTCTGAACAGGAAGATACATTCGCTCACTTACATGTGACGGTAAATCCCAGAGCCCTTCGGGGCTTGGGTGTGGCACAAAAGGCACGAAGGTGCCATAGCGTCCGATGTTGTCGCGCGATCGCATGTACTACTGTACGAAAATACTACGCATCCAAAAACAGATTCAAAACCGAAATTCGCGCTATGCTTTATTGTATGAATGTGTACATCGTGGCAAATGCGTACAACGCACTTAGCAAGCGCTTTCGGTAAACTTAATATTAAAGGGAAAGTGAAGAGTCTGTCGAATTCAATAAGACGCTCATATACGGATGCGGGAACCTTATAAACCATGTAGGTAAAATTTGGGTTTTTTTTTCAATTAGGAGCGACGTAATCGTCGGTTAAAATTGCGCTGTAGCTCCGCCCCCCGTCGAATGCCGCGCGCTGCTGCTGACGCTGACGATGCGAGCGGAGACCTGAAACCGCGGTGTTGTGACGTCAACTCTAGTGTTTTGTTCCTTCGCAGCCTGCGCGACCGTGTCTGACCGTGCTTGTTTCTACGTGCGTGTCATCGTAATCTGCTTCGATCGACCCTGCATTCCTTTGTTGGTGCGTCTGCGTGTATGTAGAGTGGTCTCACGTTGCCGACGGAATTCGCCGCCTTTACGACTTCGGTTACGAGTAGTGTGCGGATGGTGCACAGATGAAGGTCACTACACGTACTACATGAACCGGGAAGCTTTTCACGCGTTTAAACCGTCTTTGTAGATTGCCGACAGCTTTGGACAGCGCACAAATGCCGACGATCGCATCCCCGCTTACGTTCCACGAGGAGGCATGCAGGAACACAACACTACAGTTGTTTGACCGGAAACGAGCTCACTAGATCGGCGAAAGATCGGCGAGATCACTAGATCGCTTTTCGAAAAACATACTCACCAAAGAGCATTTCCAACCCGAGGAAATCCCAAGACTTCGCTTTCGTTCGCGTCGAAAACACTGCTCGCACCAGGGGTGCGATCGGAGATGGTTGTTCGGCGCGTTCGTTCAGTTGCCGGCGCGCGCGATTGGCCTACTCCGCGCCGACGTCGCCAGCCGCGGGGCACCGCCCCGTTTTTGGTGACGTCAAAATGACGACACGCTCCTGTCAATCATCCGCCCACCGAGCATTTCGTCCGAACGCGACGGGAGTTGAGAAGTTTGGAGCGATCATACGGCTTCGCATGGCGCGTCTGGTGGATTGGATTGGATCCAACAGGCGGCCTTTTCGGCTGCGGAATGGCACGTTTGAATCCAATTCATAGTTTAATTCTAGAAAATGGCGCTTCCGTTGGAAACTTAGGTTGTTGCGCTGGCGTTTCTAGAGGAAGGAGGAGAGCGGGTGGCGGTGCGAAACGCGTTTGAAGAAATGGCAGAAAGTGAATTCCGGCGTCGTTTTTGTTTCTCGAAACAAATAATTCGTTGGTTGTACAGAGAAATCGACAACATCATCGGAGCCAGCGAGCCACTGGGATGTTGTCGCTGCCTCTTGAAAAGTGCGCCACTCTTCCCGTCGTTTTTTTGTTTCTTTTTCCTTCTCGCTGTGCGCGACACCACCTAGGGACGACGCAAAGAACCTAATAGTTATAAATTGCAGTAGTCACACGTACTACTATTTGAAAACGTGTTTGGGCTTGAGAAGAAAAAATACATTTTTTTCAGATAAAGATTTCATTCAATTGGAAGACGAGAAACATTTGGCTTTGTAGTATACTGTTTGCAAGCAGACGACAAACGAGGGAGGTAAACTTCCGGGGAGGTCACCGCTTCCTGATTGGCTGCTCTCTCCGCCTCGCTGTCACAAATTTTGCATACTGCAACTTTGTGACGTTGCAGCAACTGAACAGAACGCGTATCGAACAAAATATCTCCGATCGCGCCCCAGCATCGTTTGCTTCTTCGAGAGGCCGGCTCTTCGCAATCGGCTCGTACATGTAGGGAGTAACGCCGAACTCCTCAGAAAAACGCAGTCTCTAAATTTTCCGTTACCTCTTAATTTTCCATTACAGCACCAAACTACCTGGCACCGCGCTTCATGTGTAGCGGCAGCGGTCGGTCACTAGAGTTGACGTCATGAGGCGCCCGACCAATCACAGGCGGAAACGAGACGCGCGAGCTGGGCGTGTCCGCTGCTGCACTTTTTGTCGAAATAAAATATATTTGCGCTTTCTTTCGATCAATTTCGATACGATATTCGAATTCGGAGGGTTGAAAACCATTATGTACACATGTTCACTCACTTTTCCTGGAAAACCTTCAGCTTCCCTTTAACGCATCCTCTTCATAAAGCCATCAGGTATGCGTTTTTAAATGACAAAGCATAAGGTGACCTGTACTTGTTTTCAGCTCTTTCAATAGAAAGTGCGCTGGCTACATTGACCAGTAGCAACAGGGCGGCGCCCTAGCGGTTTCCACTTTTTCGAGCCAGCTTTTCCTCTAGAGTTGGTTATATTGACTCTGCGGAGCAGACGATAGTCGACTTCTTCCCGAAGTACGTAATTATTATTCAAATTCGAAAGCGCATATTCACTTACTTCGGCCCGTTTATTGTACTTCGTCAATAAATATGCGCAATAACAGTAGGAAGAAGCACACTGATCCAAACACCCTCCTTGATTGACGTCAGCTATTGGCCAATGGCAGCCACGTATAGGAATCCGCTTCATTACGAAATAAAGCGTCCAGAAGACAGTGAGGAACAGGCTTTTGTTGAAAAGAGCGTTTTAGAGAAGGGAGCCTTCGCGCTCCGTTTGCGAGCTGCCCGCTCTGCGCGTTCGCCCTTCTCGCGAAGTAGTTTGCTCTATATAAACGAGATGGCGCTTTCGGCGGCGCGCCTCACGTGCGTCAGCGAAAGCGCACGAATACGAAACTCTTCTGCCCTGCTTTTGTGCGATCAGCTGTTGGAAATGCGACTGGGTTTTCGCTAACGCACTATGCTCCAATCATGCTGCAAAATCTGGAGCGGTGGAGTGAAGACGTGCGCAATAGTTAGCTGCAAAAATTGTGAGTGGCACATTCAGGCATGAAATGAACCTGTGTGTCCAAGCTCACGAAGCGCTGCTATACATAAGAACTGGCTGTGTTGCCGGCTCTTGCACGGCTTCCCTCGAGAATTAAAAAAAAATCGCTCATCCGCCAGTGTTGTAGCGCTAACCTTCAAGGAAAAGGACTTCAACTCCAGAACGTCTACACGAGTGAGTATCACTCGTTATACGGTGACAAAGGAAGTAGCGCCACTTCTCGACATATACTTTCAACTTTATTTCACATTTTCCTTTTTGCAGCAAAAGAAAAGAAAATGCAAGGGCAGCAACAAAAAGTTGCATAATCAAAGCTTGACGAGGTTCCTGTCCCCTGTGTATGACGAACAGTCGCAGCATATTCACAAATAGAATGCGTTACATATGTACAGAACGAATTGATATTATACATACATTCATATTCATATCAGAACATTTATAACATCTATTACATGTATTCACATGCGTATCTATACCAACCCAGCATCTATACATATTTGCATCTGTACATGTAGACCTATATCTATATCCAGAAAACGTGGAAGAAAAGTTCACGCACAAATGATAAGCAACACCTGAAAATATACGCGTTGAAACAATACCAACAATTTTACTCAGAATGAACATAAAAAGAAGTGCAGAATGATGGAAAAGCGAACGATTTGGAACATGGTAAAAAATTTGCACATATCATTTACAAAATTCGACCATTATTAATTAAATTTAATTTCAGGGCCTTTCTCGTGATAGCATTTAGTTCGGTATGGGAAGAATATATCGCGTTTAATATTCTCGCCACCTGGTACTGCAATCGCCTGAAACCGTAATTAGTTCTTGTGAAAGGTAACACCCACTGGCTCTGTGTTTTAAAATAATATAACGCGTCCGTTGATTTGACTAAGTTGGACAAATTTATGAAAGCCTCGTTGTTACACCGAAAATATTTCTTAATTTTCAAGACTAGGTTATAATCATAAAAATATTCAATAGGAAGCACATTAAGAGCGCGAAATATCTCGAGTGTATGTGCAACAAACGGTGCGTTGACAACATGTCGGACAGTTTTCTTTTGTAATGTTTTTAAGCTTCGTATGTTTGCTTGCGATGTCGTACTCAACACTAGATTACAATAGCTAACATGTAAAAGGAAGAGACTGTTATATAACATCAGTTTTACCTTAGAGGGCAGTACGTGCCGTAATCGACAGATTATTCCGCATGCTCTCGCCAAAGTGGACCTAATACGCTCAACGTGTGCATCCCAAAATAAATGTGTGTTAAAAATTACACCTAACGTTTTTACATTATCAACTAATTCTATCCTTTCTGTGCCGAGGTAAAGAACAGGATTGCAGTTTACCTGTTCTTGGGGGGGGGGGGGGGGGCGTAAACAACACAGCCTTAGTTTTATTCGCATTGATTACTAATGTGTTTAATTGAATCTATTACAAAAGTGGAGCAAAGTTTTATTTGCCATATTTGTAAGTTGCGCAATATCAGATGATCTGAAAAAAAGCTAGTATTATCCGCATAGACTGTGAATTATGCATGTTCACTAATATTCGTGATGTCATTAATATAAATGTTAAATAATATCGGTCCGAGTACACTTCCTTGTGGAACGCATTGTGCTAGTTCTGTCGCTGATGAAAGTTTTGATCCAATGGCGATGCATTGCCTTCTGTGCTCAAGATATTTCAAAAGTTTAAGAGGAATCCCGCGAAAGCCATAATGGTCTAATTTTGAAAATAGGCTTTTATAGTTAACCGAATCGAAAACCTTGGAAAAGTCAACGAATACACCTAAAGTTAACATTTTGTTCTCAAATTTATTTAAAATTATTTCTTTTTGCCTAAGCAAGGCAAGCTCTGTAGACATTCAATACCGGAAACCAAACTGCATATCTGATAGGGTGCTATGTTTATCACAAAATGACCTAATTCTCTCGCAAATGATCTTTTCGAGAATCTTCAAAATTACGAGAAGTATAGATATTGGCCTATAATTTGTTAACTCCTTTTTGTTTCCAGGCTTAAATATAACAATCACTTTCGCATGTTGCATTTTCTCAGGGAAGACGTCGTTTAATAAGCAAATGTTAAAAATGTGAGTAAGCACATGCAGCAAAAGATCAAGCACAAATTTAATGGGTTTAATCCGCAATCCATCTATATCGCGCGATGTGCTGTTTTTTAAGGACATAAAGGTCGAGCATACTTCTGGTGTAGCAGGTTCAAAAAAAGCTGTGTAAGTATTAGGATTTCCCAGAAAGAAGTTGCACTTATATTATGCGTGTTTAAGGTTAAAGACATAAAGTATTTGTTAAATTTGTGAGCTAATTCTTCACCACTAATTGCTTTGTTATCAATTGCCAGCTCTAATTCCTGCTTAATATGAGACTCCGGCAGTAGAAGTCCACTTGATTCACGCCAAACGACATCGCTCCTAGTTTCCGCTCTATTAAAGACGTTTTCAAAATGTCTGTTCTTGGTATTTCTCAGGAATTTATTTAAACAGTTTCTGTATTTTTTAAAGGAAGTGAAGTCCGCAGGACCCTAAGTCTTAAGAAACTTTGCATACAAAGAATATTTTTTCAAGGATCATTCTGAGGCATTCATTGTAAACCATAGTTTCCTAATTTTTTTCGATTTTTCAGTTTTTTTGAACGGGAAACAACCTTCGTAAACGTTTAAAAGTGTATGGGTAAAGATATCATACGCTTCATTTGCGTCTGTGTAGTCAAGTACAGAGCTGAAGGTTACTTTTTTTTAACTCCTTACGAACATTTTCTAGGGTTTCCTGATTAATTGCTTGAATTTGAAGTGGCTCAGAACGATGAGACTTCCAAAACGCGCCATTAATCTTATATATCATGTACACGAGCGAGTGATCTCCTATGTTTCCTTCAATTACACTAGACTGCACGTAGCCGTCCGAGCTATTTGTGATAAACAAGTCTAGCAAGCTTTCGGAGTTGATACAAGTTCTTGTGGGTGTCGTAATTACGTTTCTGCAGCATAAAGGATCAAGAATAATCTGCAATCTTCGCGACTTCCGGCGTATTTACTAGAAGATTAATATTAAAATCTCCGCCGATGACAAGTTGCAAGTTATTTGTGCTGATACAGCACAACAATCTTTCAAGAAACGCGAAAAAGTTCTCAATGTCGCCGCTAGGCGGACGATACACAACAGTGAAAACACACTTGTGTGATTCTAGACTTAACACTTCGTAATCTGTTGTCAATGCAGAGTAAGCTGGAAGCATGCTACATGAAATTTGCTCAGATACAAGCTCTAACACACCCCCGCCAAACCTATCAGAATGGTTCAAATAAAGGGTTTGGAAACCAGGCATTCGAAACACTTCTTTGTCTGATCGATGCCATGTTTCCGTTATGATTACATTGTCAAATTGAAACGGGAGGTCACCGAGAAGCGCGATCAACTCGTCATGCTTGTGCCTAGCCGACTGTGCGTTACAGTGAAGAAATGAAAGGTAATCGCGCGAATTCGGCTTTATGGCGTCTCTTGGTGAAACCATTCCCATGGCGCAAATAGGGATAAAAAAAACAGATGAAGGAAACATTTATGTAAACGTGTCTACTCGCACATCTTTTGCACATCTACCTCGCTACCTATTCGAGTAACATTAGATGTTTCCATTTTCCTTGCAAAGATTTGGCGCCCTTCACCCAAACAAAACGCTAGTTCAGTTCTCGTTTCTTAGCGATGGCCATGCCCAGAAGCTTCTTTCGCTGCGGACAAAGATGCTCATTTACAAATATTGCTTGCCGCTTGTCGAACCCTAGGTCACTGGAATTAATTCTAGCCTTCCGTGCTTTCTCAAGCACTTTTTCACGCTTTGAGCGGTGGTTGAAAACAGCCACAATGCTCTGCTCCACGTCCGCGCTTCGTGACGCGGCTCGATGGCAAATCTCAATGTCTACCTCCTTAATTGGTTCCCCCAGTGCGTCGCCTACTTTGCCTAGCACATTAGCTAGATTTTCAGCTTTCTCATGCAGAATTCCCTTAATTTCGATGTTTTTGTCCCGAGAGTATTGGTCTTGAACAGTGACCTTGAGCGATGTTTCAAGCAATTCTTTGTTTTTTTTTTAGCGCTTCGACTGTTTGCGTAACTGCCTGTTGCGATGTTTTGAAAGCTACATTTCCCACTTTCACTTCAGCTCAGTCCTGCTTGAGTGTTTCGAACTCTTTGTTGATAAACTCATGACTATTTTTAAGCTCCCTTATTTCTTTGCGCAGCTGACGCGCTAAATTTGTCACTACCGTTTACATCATGAAAAGCAGGCGAAGACAACAGTGGTTTGACAACAGAGGCAGCAAGCTAACAAATAGATAAGTTTCACTGTAAGGTAAAATCTCAAACCTGGAAAATCAAGCAGGGAAATGTAAGACGTCCTTCCTTCGCGCGGCCTCTGTTGCCAAATGCTGCGTCTTCGATGCGAGCGTGCTTTTATCCCAGGCTCCGGTGACGACAAGCTCCACGTCATCCAGCAAGGTTCAGCAGGATCAGCTGATAACCGAACGGTCTGGTGCACCCACTTGAGCAGTGGTCACGCTGCACTGGTCTACTATTCTTCTGCGACGGTTTGCTCTCGGTACGCCTGGAAAATCAAGCAGGGAAATGTAAGACGTCCTTTCTTCGCGCTGCGTCTGTTCCCAAAATGGATGCTCCATTGATCTCCATTGTTCATATTTTCTCGCTCGTTATCTACACACACACACACACACCCTACCTCACACGCAAACTTACGCCCACTCTATCGCCAACGTATCAAGACTAAGTGAACAGGAGCACACTTGAGTCAATGCGCCGAAGCATAGATGACGGCGACCACACCGACAGCGCTCTAGTGTTCGGAGCTCAACGTTTCGGAATGGTCCACACAGTAAACTAGTGAACAGCAATAATACGTCTTTGCTACATGCTATTACATCGTACAGAACATCTAGGCTACAAGCCTCGCGCCCAGCAAGAACAAATCTATCGCAACTGAGCACACCCGTGAGCGATCAGGCCGTAAATAAACAATCAGATAGTGACCGCCCGGGGAACCTTACTGAGTGAGAAACGTGACAAGCCCTTGCTTAATATTATTTGCCAAATAAAGAACAAAGAGCTTAACACACTGATAGTGATTAAATTCATAGGCGGAAAGTCAAGGTAGCTTGGAATACATCGTTAGTCCCGCTTTTATTAGAAGCTCCGTATACGCTTCTCGCGCCGTTTGGACAAAGCGTGATGAGCTCCGAAAGCGCTAACATGTCCTTTGAAGCTTTAGCCAACGCTTCGCGTGTCGTCCACCCAGTCACCGTCTACGATATCCATCGAAACAGAGGTTTGAAGAGCTGCACCGTCATCATGTACATCCATTGTAAACACGGATACAACGGAGGCAGCTGAGGGAAGTAATGGACGCGTCACCACATGATCAAACATTGCAGCGCCTACGGGATCACCATGGAAAGGGTCAATACCACAGCAAAACTTCGCTGAGATGTTCACAGCAGCGTATGCTATCCGCGGCCTATGTTCTTTCGCCAAGCCCGAAGGGTACCCTTTAAGAGCCGATTTTAGCAAATCGTGGCGAGACATATAATGAAGGCGGACGGCCAGTGGCAGAAAAGCACTTATGGACGAATGACTTTGCGAATTCAGCCGCTGACGTTTATTTAAACCAGCACGCTAAAAGAAACCTTCCTCTAGGTTGTCAGATATGCGCCCAAAGACAAGCACCCACTAAATGTATTCAAATGAGCTTATCAGTCACATTAAATTCATATTTTCTAAGCAAAACAAGGGTTGCGCTGATACAAGTATTGTTCCCCGTAATAGTGATACGTGTATCAGTTACACCAGTTTATTGATTAGAAAAACTGAGCTGGATGATCAATAAGCTTCTTTGACTGCATTTGGTGGATGTTTGTCTTCTTTGTGCCCTTACCTGACAATCTCGAATAGTGTTAATTTTGACGTAGTGGTTTTAATAAATATTTCTTGTAGGTGAGCATTTGTCCTGTGTCCTCTCACGTCCCCGTCAACTATATGCTCACTCCCAGCCCCTGTGAGATATATTAAAATAAGTTTTCTTTTAATGAATAGAACTCGCCAATGTTTATTATTATAAAACACTCCGTGACGGAAGCTATTTTTAACGCGAACAGATCCGTAGCAACGCATACAAGCATAATATGGGATCTATACAGCCTTGGTTTCTCGTCAACAGCTAGCGGTCCACGGCTTTCTTCATTGATAAGGCCGTGTTGACGCTTCGAGCCCCAGCAATCAGTGAGGGTCATCCGATGAATGTAAGCCAACTGCGCACAGCTCTCAGACTCCCATGAGAGTCGTATTGCATGGCCAGCCTCCCGGACTCGGATAGTGAACAACCGCGTTGATTCCACTGTGCCTAAGCTACGTTCCAGTGTCGCGTCCGACCACCACTACCACATGCCACACCTCGCGTAGTTGTCAGCCATGTTGGAATACGTACTTTTTTTAGCAGCCGCTGGGTTGATTGTCACGCTGACAGCGTTTTATATAAAACGTGTGTCCTTTAAGTCTAACTGCATTCGTTTTTATCCCATGCCCGGTGATGGCACGTCTAGCTGGAATTTTCTTGGAGTGGCAAGCAATTTCCTTACTACAGGCTTTGATCCCAGTACGGGTAAGTGGCGAAGCTTGTAATTACATTACAATTTGTAATTGCATTACTACTTTGTTTTGTGACCCTATAAGTGTTTTTTTTTCACTTTTCGTCGTTATGTACCCCTAAATGTTAGAACGATAGGCGCGCAATTAAAGAAATAAAAGCGGATAACTTCTTTAGGAAGCCTGCACTTTCCACCGTGACTTCAGATTTTATACTGAGACACTGAAAACAAATGAAAAATGGTTTATAGAAAGTGTGTAAATCTGTTGTTGTGACGCAAATGTGAAATTGTGTCATGAATTCGGTTAGCAAAGTAAAATGGATGCTATAGCGCATACCGATATGATTTCTTGCTGGGTTGCGCAGTAAAGCCCAAAAGACAAGGCCGACTGCGTCAACAGGATCCGAAAGGAAGAGAGGGAACCAAATCAGTCGGTGGCATGGCCTGTGTTATCTGAAATGTAAATCTGCACGATCGAAGCATGGCCTGAAAATGCTGGACCTCCAGCAAGGTATATCCCTTGCTTAAAGGGAAGCTGAAAGCTTTTCCTGAAAAAATGAGTGAAGAGCAGTACGTTGTGGTTTTCAACCCTCTGAATTCGAATATCGCATCGAAATTGGGCGAAAGAAAGCGCAAACATATCTTATTTCGACGAAAAGTGCAGCAGCAGACACGCCCAGCTCGCGCGCCTCGTTTCCGCCTGTGGTTGGTCGGGCGCCTCGTGACGTCAACAATGGTGTTCATCCGGACCGACTGCTGCCGCTACACACGAAGCACGGTGCAAGGTAGTTTGGTGCTGTTTTGCTGAGACTGTCATGGAAAATTTCGAGAGCTTGCGTTTCTCTGAGGAGTTCGCCGTTAAGGGCAAACTCCACGAGAGCGATTTTGCGCGCGACGGTGACGGGCGACGGCTTCGAGCGACAAAACGGGCCGTCTCTTGAACAGATCGCTCGGTGTTGTCACTCGATCGCTCGTTTCTAGAAATCTAGAACTCTTGGCTCGTTGCCCGGAAGTGCTATGAGCGACTAGTCAATAGTGCGAAGCCGGAACTGGGTGTACATAACTCAAATACTACTGTTTGTCGCACGGAACGAGCAAACTATTGAATTTTACACGTGCAAGAATAAGAACCTGGTGCAAGGCCTTCAGAAATATTTTATGCTCCTTTTTCAGTAAAATACATCAACTTAAATTGATAAAGCATGCGTCACGCTAGTTTCAGCGCGTATATTGCTGCCCTCATACCGGGAAGTCGTTGCTCAAAGCCGTCGATCGCGTGGAGTTCGGCTTGCAGGCGACGAGTGAACGCGAAAGCCATCGCCTCGCTTGTCGCGCTGTCGCTGTCACGTGCAAGATCACTTGTAAGGGGTTTATACTTTACTCCCTACATGTACGAGCCGATAGCGAAGAGCCGGCCTCTCCAAGAAGCAAAAAATGCTGGTTCAAGCACTGCTTTCCACGCGAAATGTTCTTTGGCGAGCATGTTTTTTTGCTAAGCTGCATTCAGCGTTCCAGTGAGTACATTTCCGGGCAAACAACTATATATAATGTTATGTTCCTGCATGCCTCCTCGTAGAACGTAAGCGGTGATGAGATCTTCGGCATTTGTGGGCTGCCCCAAAGGTGTCGGCAATATACACAGACGGTTTAAACGCGATAAAAGTTTACCGGCTGTTGTAGCACGTGTGGTATAGAACCTTCATCCGCACGCCATCCGCACGCTACTCGTAACCGGCGAATTCCGTCGGCTATGTGTGACGGTCGGTTTCTCTATGTGTACGAGAGAAGGGGGAGTGCAGCGTCCTGGCGTGAGCAGGCTTTCCAACACATGCAAAACTTTACGCTTTCACTGCGTTATGGTAGCTGCATGCAGGCTGTTTCACAACACACGTGCGTATAGAAAATTCGCGGCGCTTGGAGATGAAACCTGCGTCAAGGGTGGGAGATAAACATGCACCTTCCGTTCAGCGTGCTAACACGAAGTAGAAGCCAAAGCACGCATTATTGATAAACTCCGGTAGTAGTCGTCACGGAAGTGGTTAGAGCACAACACTGTTGTTCTTGAGCGCTTGAAGTTGTTTCGCTTTACAGCAGCCTCCGACTTAGCTGAAAGCTTCTTGTCTTGCAGGAACTAATGGAACATCGTCGCGGCCGCTGGTGTTCGTGCAAACGCAGGCTGCGCAGAACGCCCGGCATGATCGGCCTACCAGTTCAATTGATGCTGCACACGTCAACTACCACTCCTATATAAACACAAACAAAGGAATGTAGGGTCGAGCGAAGCAGATTAGGACGGCACGCACGCAGAAATAAGCCCGGTCAGGCATGGTGCGCGGAGACTGCGAAGAAACGGAACACCAGTGCTGACGTCATTACGCCACGGTTTCCGGTCTCCGCTCGCATCGTCAGCGTCAGCAGCAGCGCGCGGCGCTCGACGGGGGGCGGAGCTACAGCGCAATTTTAACCGACGATTGCGTCGCTTCTAAGTCAAAAATCCCCCCCCCCCCCTTATTTTACCTGCATGGTTTATAAGGTTCCCGCATCAGTATATGAGCGTCTTATTGAATTCGACAGACTTTTCAGTTTCCCTTTAATGGAGAGCTAAAAAGCTCGCACGCGAGCAGACGGAACATTGTCCTCAGTCTAATCAGCGATCGGATAAACACGCGCCATGACACCATGAAATAGAACTAATCTTTTCCACACTATGCGCAGCATAAAGGTATTAGTAAAATAGAGAAGCGGAGTAGCCCTTCAAATTTTTCCTAAAGAAAGCTATTAGAATCGATGAATTGTTGACATTGTGAAATGTTGTTTCGGCATTTTATTAACGTTTTAAAAAAGCTATAGTGTCTATTTTGGCACAGAAAGAACAGCTCCCACTCGTGGACGAAACGAAGTTAGCATCATAGCATGTGTGAAAAAGTATGCAAAGGAAACGAAAACCTCGCTCCAAACATCATACATTATACACGAAACATACACTATACTCCTACACTGAATGCAGCAGAGCATGCCCAGATGGGTCTCGGGCCAATGCTTAGCGAGCGCTTTCTATAAAAGCACTATTCACCAATTAACGAAAACATTATGCGGAATGTATGGAACTGCATTGAAGATAGATGGTAAGGTAAACTGTTGCACTGTACATTTAAAAAAATAATCTTACATCCAATTCGGTGTGTGTGTGTGTGTGTGTGTGTGTGTGTGTGTGTGTGTGTGTGTGTGTGTGTGTGTGTGTGTGTGTGTGTGTGTGTGTGTGTGTGTGTGTGTGTGTGTGTGTGTGTGTGTGTGTGTGTGTGTGTGTAAATAAACAAAATGGCTAGCGTCATACTGCTGTGCTAGCGTCGCTTCCATGGCTTGGACAGTGCAGAACGACTCCATGATGAATCGAGTACTTCGTATCTCTCTTTCGTCCGCACGCGGCGCTCGCGCCAACTCACAACCCCGCACAGGCAAGACACTCCCATTCGAGGTCCACAGTAAACATATCGGGTTATCTGCACTGGCGTGGCAAATTGTTGCATTCAGGTGAACAGCCAACGCGGACCCCACAGACCAATTTACATACTGGATGTTTTGCTTCCACTTATAAGCAAAAAACCTCCGCCAAACATACGAACCATGCAGCCAAAGATACCCAAGCAATTTACTTGAGTTCTTGAGCCACTAAATCCACCCCCCCCCCCCTCACTTGCTCACAAGAAAAGCTTCGAATTCTAAACGGATGCTATACAAGCAATACCACAAGACTCAGTCAGCCTACAAAGCCTCTGCGCTAACGAATCCAATACAATGGATATATTTGTTTCTGTTTCATCATCCTTTTTTTGTTTCTATTTAAGAATAAACTTCCAGGTTACTGTCCTATCACGGATTCGCCTGCAGTTCTAGTAGATAAACATAAATACCCCAGAAAGTGGATGGAAAAAACGGCTTAATTTCTTAATTGTTTAATTGCTAAAGCTTAATTGATAAGAGCATCGCACGCGTAATGCGAAGACGTGGGTTCGTATTCCACCTGCGGTCAGTCATTTTTTCATCCACTTCCATAGCCATTAATCTATAATTTCACTATTTCCATTAGTAATCAAGTAATTTTTCATATGCTGTCCCTGATGTCTTTGTTTGTTGGCTTATTATGATATGACTAATAAAAAATCGGGCCTCTCGGTTTCCCTTCATCTCGTTGATCACACAGCAAAGGCTTCGAATCCGACAGCATTGATACCTGCAGGTAGCATGTGTGGATTTATTGACCAGTTGCCTTCAGCCAAAAAATTCACGTACACGTGAC
Organism: Dermacentor variabilis; assembly: GCF_050947875.1. Lineage (NCBI taxonomy): Eukaryota > Metazoa > Arthropoda > Arachnida > Ixodida > Ixodidae > Dermacentor > Dermacentor variabilis. The sequence goes on along the minus strand of NC_134568.1, from coordinate 115,837,204 downwards.
TCCTCCGCCGGAAAGGAAGTTGCACATCCGCCGCCATGGCTTGTGAGTGGTGGCGCTGGCTAACACTCCCAGATTAGTTCTAGTAGATAAACATAAATACACCAGAAAGTGGATGGGAAAACGGCGCCGCGGTAGCTTGATTGGTAAGAGAATTGCGTGCGTAAACCGGAGGCGTGGATTTTATCCCGCCTGCGGCCAATTGCTTTTCATTCACTTTTATTTCCGTTCAGTTATCATAACTTTATTTTAATTAATAAGTATATATAAATAAATATATATATATATATATATATATATATATATATATATATATATATATATATATATATCCAGCATTTACAAAATGTTGGTGGCCACCTTGGCAAGACAGCTCCAGGTGACAAACAGCCAGACATACGAACTGTAGTAGTAGTAGTAGTAGTAGTAGTAGTAGTAGTAGTAGTAGTAGTAGTAGTTGTAGTAGTAGCATACGGTTGTAGTATACAACCGTATACAAGGTTAACAAACATGTGATTTGACATTACAAAATTCACCGACGATTGCAATAATCCCTAATGCGAAATTTGAGCGCACCTCTGTACGTGGTTCATTTCATAGTATATTGGGTGGCGCGGACAATCTATCTCATGCGACACATTGCAGACGGTGCGAAGTGTAGCGCGACTGCCTCGCTAATCGGGAGATCGGAAGAGGCAGCGCGTGGGCCACACGTGAACGCGATTCGCAGCAGCCGCCGCAGACAGACCTCCGCTCATGCAGCTCTTTGTTTCCATATATGGTATCGGTAGACGCACTTGCCGCATGCCATCGGTGAACAGACGACGGCGCGTTACTCTGGTGCCTTCTGGGAGCGGTTGTCGCCGCAGAGCTCGTCTTGCGTAGCACAATGATTTTTTTTCTCACGTTTTCGCCATACCCTCCTCCTCCGCTTTCCTCTTCGGACTCTCTTCGCTATCACCGTCTTTTATCCCCCGCTGCGTTCCGCGTTCACTCTTTCATCCTTCGCTGTGCGTGTTTGCTCGGTTACGCCAAGGGACACCGACGCTAAACGCAGGAACGGGCGCCTAAGAGCTGCACTCTAAAAGCACATGCTATCCTATACAGGAAAAAATGGGTGCACTCATACAGTTACACATCACAATGAAACTACAGGTGCCGAGTTTATTGCAACCAATAGAACGTATTGTGTGCATAGAATGAACACACATATGTCATACATGTAATATATGTATTTAAAAAAAAGAGAGCATGGTTCATTGAGACATTTCTTTACTCAAAGTTTAGGTGGGAGAACCGTCCTTTATCAAGATTGTTGATAAAGCCTCACGATAAACACTCTTGATAAAGACCGATCCTCCGGCCGAACCGTCGAGGAAAGAAACCTCTTAAGGAACCATGCTCTTTTTCTGTAAGTAAGTTGTGCAGCAAGCAAATGCCCGTTGACTCTATTACTCTAAGACTACATATAGGTGGTGGTGATAAACTTTATTGAAAGGGGGAAGGGTAAAGAGGGACGTGGCTGAGGGTTAGGGCTCAAGTAAGGCCCTGGGCCTGCTTGGCCTTTTCCGCCCAGTCCACCAGTTCAAGTTGTCGGTCGACGTCCCCGGAACTGAGCCAGGCTGTCCAGTCAGTCTCGCTGCTGACGGGGGGATGAGAGAACGGGAGCGAGGTGCATTCCCACATTATGTGTGTGAGTGTTCCTGTTTCTGAACAGAGCCTACATTTGTCGCTTTCCCTGCCCCCTGTGATTTTGTTAATGTATTTTGGGTGAGGGTATGTATTTGTCTGAAGTCTCCGAAACGCGACCGCTTGCGTTTTGTCGAGTTGCTTGGCCGGTGGTGGGAGCGCGCGGCGCCTCAAGCGATACCGATGGGCTATTTCATAATAAGTCTCGCAGGGTTCCTCGTGTCTCTCCTCCTCATTCACGCCGTCCGCATCCGCGGACGAGGCTCGGCGCGCGAGATCTCGAGCCAAACTGTGAGCCGACGCGTTGCCGAGCACAGCCGCGTGAGCGGGGGTCCACACGAGGGTTGTCAAGCCGCTTAGGGGGCGTCGTGTGAGGACATGGTACGCCTGTTTGCAAATTCTACCACGGACGAAATTGCCGATGGCCTGCTTGCTGTCGCTGATGACGGTATTCGCTTCCGCATGCATGGCCATGGCAATCGCGGTTTCCTCCGCTTCCACCACTCGGCCAGCCGTGATTGTTGTATGTTCTATCAGTCCTCCGTTGTGATCAGCTACCACCGCAGTCATGAGGTCGCCGCGAGGGTGTCTGGCTGCGTCTGTGTAGACCACTCCATCTTGCGAGCCGTAGCGTCGCCAAATGGCTTCACTACGGGCCTGCCGACGGCCCTGATGGAACTCGGGGTCCATATTGCGGGGTAGAGGTGGGGCATAAATATGCCCCCTGACCTTTCGCGGAATCGTAATGTACTCTGTAACCTCGGGGATAGCCTCGAGACTGAGCTTCCGGAGGACGGTGCGGCCAGCCGGGGTTAGCGAGAGACGACGGACTTGGGCTGTGTGGTGAGCGTCTAAGAGCTCCTCGATCGTGTTATGCATGCCTAAGGCCTCTAGCCTTGCGGTGGCCGCGTGGTCCGGAAGGCCCAAGGCTGCCTTTGTGCTTCGTCGGATCATGGTGTTTAATTTGGCCAAGTCCGTGGGTGCGAGTTTGACATATGGTGTCGAGTACATGGTTCTGCTGGTTATGTATGCCTGCACAAGTCGAAGCAGATCGCCCTCGCCCGTGCCGTGGTGCCGATTAGCCACCCGGCGAATGAGCTGTAGTGTGTAGTTGGTCGCCCTCTGGAGTTTCTTTAACATGAGCCCGCAGCGCAGCGTGTTCTGAAAGTCTAGCCCCAATATTTTGATACTAGGGCGCTCCGGGATGGTAAGTTCTCCGACTTTAAGCTCAAGGAAGCACCTTCTCCGTGGTAATCCCCTGGGACAGCTACTTCTGCCGGGCTTGATCAGGAGGTATTCGGATTTATCCGGTGAGCACGTCAGGCCCCTTGACTCCGCATAAGCTTGTACGACGTCGATGCCGCGTTGCATGATCCCTTGAAGAGCTTGTGGATCATCCGCCGCTGCCCATAACGTCACGTCGTCAGCGTAGAGGCTGTGGTAAAGCCCAGGGATAGAGCACAGCAGTTCCGGGAGCCCGCGCATCGCCGCGTTAAAGAGAAAAGGGGAGATGACTGATCGCTGCGGCGTGCCTCGGCTCCCCAGCTCTATAAATTCAGTTTCATGTTCGCCGACTTTGATCCGGCACTTCCGGTCGGTGAGAAAGTGTCGGACGTATTGGTACGCTCGGTTTCCGACACCCAGTTGGGTCAGGCCCTCGAGCACCGCTGCGTGGGCAACATTGTCGAAGGCCTTCTTCAGGTCGAGGCCCAGGAGGCACCGGAATCGGCGAGCGTCCGCCGGACTTTCGGGTTGCATCACTTGCCTTTTTACGTGAAGGAGTACATCTTGGGAGGACAGGTGTGGCCTGAAACCAAACATAGAGTGGGGAAACTCGTCCCCATCTTCTACGTGTTCATTGAGACGGTCTAGGACCACGTGCTCCATCAGTTTGCCGATGCATGATGTGAGTGAAATCGGCCTGAGGTTGTCCGAATTGAGTGGTTTGCCTGGTTTTGCTATAAAGACGATCGTTGACGTCTTCCACTCTTCTGGGATGGCGCCCGTCTTCCAGCATTCGTTCATGAACTCTGTGAGCTGCTCTATTGCGGCCTCGTCCAGGTTGCGTAGGATCTGGTTGGTAACGCGGTCCGAACCCGGCGCCGAGTTCGTCCGCAGCTTGTAGGCGGCTGCCGACACCTCAGCGAACGTAATGTCTTCGTCTATGTGCGCGTTCGGCCGGCCCTGATACGCAGCAGGTAACGGTGTCTTGAGTTGCGGGCCGATGTACTTGTCTCGCATCTCTGCCAGGAACGTCCCCGGGTCCTGAGCATGACTGTGGATTACCTTGGCCATGTTTCTTCTGCCTTCGACCCTGGTAGTGTCCGGGTCCAGGAGGTGGCGTAGGAGGTGCCACGTCCGGGCTGCGCTGAGGCGTCCCCTCATGCGATCACATATTTGGTACCATTGCTGTCGGGTGACCTCGGTCGCGTGATCGGAGATCTCTGCGTCAAGTCGAGTGATTCTTTCTTTTAGCGCTTGGTTATCTTTCCCCTGCTGTTGCCAACGCCGGAGCATGCTCGATCTTGCCTGCCACATGTGGAGCAGCCTGCTGTCGACGTTGGTGGTTTCCGGGGCGTCTTCCGGGTCAAGATGTTCCGTATGCTCTTCCACGTCGGCCAGGAGTTGGCTCGTCCAGGATGAGATATTGGCGATGGATCCCTCATTGGCTCGCATTCTTCTGGACTCGCGGAACTTGTCCCAGTTTGTAACCGAGAAGCGATGCTTCCGCCGACGCTTGCCGCGTGCATAGATTTCCGTGTGAAGGATGCAGTGGTCGCTGCCCAGAGTTTCGCCAGTGTTCGTCCAGGCGTAGTCTTGCGAGTGGACGACGAACGTCAGGTCCGGGTTAGTGTCCACCTGACCTCGGCTGCCGATTCTGGTGCGGGTGGTAGTATCGTTGATTAGCGTGAGGCCCAGCTCTTGCGCGGCTTCTGCTAGATGTCTACCCTTGCGGGTGTCGCCCAGGTATCCCCACAAAGTATGACCGGCGTTGAAGTCCCCAACGATGAGCAGGGGGCAGTCGCGGCTGACTTTGAGGGCCGAGCGAAAAATCGCATCGAGCTTCGGGTCTGCATGTGGGGCGAGTATACGTTGAGGATGAATAGGCTGGGATCTGACGTGCGCGTCGGGATGATCTCCACGAAAACGTGGGGGATGCCCGAGGGGGGAGAAGTTTCGATGTCGTGGATCGCCGTCACCTGTTCTCGGCTGATGCACAGCTTAAAAACACTGTTTACTATATCGTTGAGCCGGCCAGAAAAGCTAGTCTCCGGCCGAAACGTCGACCTCATAAAGAGTTGTTTTTAAGAAGTGCATCAACTATTCAATTATAACCTTGTTGCCACCGAAGGTATTCGTTGCACCTTCAAGTCATATATATATATATATATATATATATATATATATATATATATATATATATATATATATATATATATATATATATATATATATATATATATATATACAGCATAAAAAAATTACCCCTGGCAGATAGCATAGTTGACTTAATGGACTATTTTACAGTTTACCCAGTTAAATTTCTAAAATACTGTATGACTATGAGCAAAATGAGAACAAGGTGAAAGCAGGAGCCAACGTTTTTACAAGTGAACTTGTCTTTTTAAAGGCCTTATGTCATCTCGAAGAAGACAAGTCCACTTGTCAAAACGTTGGCTCCTGCTTTCACCTTGTTCTCATTTAGTTCATCGTCTTGAATTTGCATCTCCCGCATTCCCCGTGTTTTCCCAAAATTACCTTATGGCACATATTGCAATTTATTAATTGTAGTTGGCAGTCACGTACCCAGGATTTTTTTTCGGGAGGGCGCAACCCAAGGTAACTTTTCTATGCAAATGAGGGGGGGGGGACGAACCTTTACTAGTACAGATGTGAATAACGCCCACCATTCACCATAAAGATGCGGAAAACCGCAAAAAAGAAATAAGGTGTATTGCACAGGTATGCCAGTGAGATACAACTCTCCTTTAATTGGCGAACAAGAAACCGCGTCAAATGGACTCACGCAGGGAAGAAGCGTAAAATAAAATTACTATAGTAGAATACAAATTAAAGAAACCGCAGTTGGCAGCCAAGGCACACGGACCGCACGGGGTTGTGTTGCTCCGCCAGCCGATCATAGAAACAAACAATATCGTGGTCATGCGGCCTCTTCAAAATGGTGTCGTACTCAGGCGGCTCGACTGATAACTGTAGAAGCGTCATTGAAAACACACGGAATTGTTCTTCACTTCCGGTGGTGTTTTCTCTACTTCCTTACTAAATAAGATGATGTTGATTCATAAATATTTTCATAAACAAATTAAATTTGTTGGGTAAACTTGTTGGTTTGGTTAAATTTGTCAATTTTCGTTATTCCTTCGTGTTTGACTGTTTCCTTGGCTCTCTTCAGTGGATCGCTTAATTTCTCAACTCCTTGCGACTCTTGTTTCCAGTTGCCAATTTTGCACGAAAAGTGCCGTACAATTAAGGAAAAGCCAGACGAGGTAACTAGTGACAGTCATATTGCTTATAGGTTAAAGGTTATTGCAGGGTTCGATGATGCCTGCTGCCTTGCATTATTTTATTTTCCACCTTATCTAACCCATATATGGGGTAAATGATTCTGAGGATCTGCCAGCGTCGCGGCGAGCCGTCACTCGGTGAAATAATGGGGCAAAAGGAAAAGCTAAACGCAACTGGCGTTTTCTCCAGCCGCGCAGCTCGTTCCGCGAGCATAGAGACTAGCTCACCGCGAACCGAATCCCTTTCCTGGTCCCTGGATCAGTTTAAACAAAGAAGGTTGAACTAACGAAGCAACAGCAATGCGCGTGACCGTTCAATACATCGTGGCAACTTAACGCATCCCGAGTAAATCGCGCGGGCACCGAATGAATGAGAAAACTGGCCTTCACACCCCTGGAGATTTCGATAACTACCGCCATCCAAAAGGAGGGGAAAAGGCAGCAAAATGTTGACTGCCGAATGGCTATCAAGTCTCAACAGCGATTTGGCGGCGCTTTAGGAATGTGTGTGAGGAGTGTTGGTGTGGGCGGGGACGGGGGTTATGCTGCTGAATTTCGGTGGGGGGGGGGGCGCCCCCCCCCTTGGGTCGTAGTCGGCGAATTTGCAAGGCTGTCCACTTGAAGCGAATTCTGAGGTTAAAGCGAGCTTCGAGATATGCGCGGCCCTTCATGCGGTAAAAATGTGCTGTTGTCCCACTTATTCTTGACAAAACACCGTTTTATCCACTGAATCATAAAAGTAACTGGAAGGGCAATATATGCCATTGCCCATTTTATGAATGAATATTTGTAAACTGGTGTCATCCTAATATCTGCGAACTAAATTGATACGTCTTGCCAACTCACTGACCGCAGTTGGTCAATTGCAGCATGTAGCGTAAAGTAATTAATTAAGAACTTAGTGAAATTTTGCTAATTAGTCAATTACGAATATTGGTTTCTCGTGCAATAATGCCCACCTCGCCTAGAAAAACGTTCCATATGCGCTCCAATAATTTCATATGTTTTGTCATGCGATCCTTACAGAAAGTATAAAAATATTATGCGGAATTCATAAGTATTCTGTAAAAATTGCAAAGAAGCCATACAAAAAATACATACAATTATTGAGCTGGCATACGGAAAGTTTCAGAAAGGTTATTGTATACTAATTATAATGCTGCTAAGGAAGAGAATTGGGCTATCTGTCACCAAGTGATTTTTTAAAATTCTCTGTAGTCTTAAAGAATACCGCGGTGTAATGGGACATGACACGATAACGTCAGTGCTATATCTGTGCGCCCTCGAAAGTTACAAAGGAACCTTACGAGCTATCAGCGCGTTACAGGTAACTACGATGGATCAAAAAGCCCATCGCCCAAGTTCTGCAACTCATAGGTTAGCTACGTATAAGTTGTAAGCAATAATATAAAATACAAACACATATCAGAATGGTGGTCAAGTGCAGGAAACGAAGCATACTATATCAGAAGAAACAAAAAATGTAGTAATGATGCATGCGGAATGCAGGCGGACGAAAGGGAGCTTCGAGTTCAAGTAATTATGGTCGCGTTTAGTGCGCACCCAATAAAGTTCGTGGTTTTTCTTTCATGCTCACACGTGCATATACACGCGCGCGCACACGAAGACGCAGTCTCTCAAGCTATTAGGAAGGTGGCGTTACATCATAGTATATTCAGAGCTGCGCGTTCGCGTTCTTGATTTTTTTTTTAAATCCAGCCTACTTTTTCCCGTCTTTTTTGACGACCATTTCTTTCACGGCAAAACTTACCAGAGTTTTGTGGTACTATAGTTCCCATACTTACGGGCGTCTTCCGGTAACTATTTACGTTGGCTTATTATGTAATATACAGGGTCTTCCGGTAATATTTACGTTGGCTTATTTTGTAAGTACTTACAGATGTAATATTTCACGTAAAACCGCTTACGCCCAATAGGTGCTTGCGTTTTTTTGCATTTGAGGATTGCTGCGACTACAGACAACGCACTCGGAGTGGGGTTGGGGTGGGGGCGTCATCAGACTGATAAAGCATATCGAATCTGTTGGAAAATTACTACTTAGTCATTAGGTAAATGAGAGGGGGGAAAATCCGCCAAGAAGAATCAGAGGCAGGGAAAGGTCTACGCAACAAGTGAGCGGTCCACCTTGCCGTTTTCTTCATATTTGCCTCCCTGTTTTTTGACAGCTAAAATATTCAACTCAACCACCTAATCCAATATTTCGTCTTGTTCTGATGGGTTCCACGTATACATTATAACGTCGCCTTAAAAGAGCGGAATTGTAAGTTTGCTGAAATTAGCGTAACGCATTGCAAGAGATTTCAATATTTTAGAAAGGCAAACTTGCTCGAAGTTTTCAGAAACAGCTTCTTATACATATGCAGATATGGGAACAAAGGCCTTTCTTAGTGTTTTCAACCCTCACCCTCCACGCCAAAACCTAGTCCTCGCCTCACCCTTTCGTTGTAACGTTTACCTTCCCTCTCTGGCCCTAACAATGTACGAAAATGTCGCATCCGCCCCAATATCTTTTTCTCTCTCGTTTTTTTTTCTTTTTGCGTTTCATAATCAGTTTACTGGTTCCCATAGGGTAGGAGCTACCCCTGTGTGTGGACATTAGTAAATAAGCACACTTATAAAACTTGGCACTAGTTAAACATAGTGCTATGAAAAGACGGTCAGAAAGATTTTTTCTAAGACTTTTGGTAGCCAACCGGACTCTTGACTGGTTATCATCCCTGCCTTCCTTTCATTTCTTCCTCTCTCTCAGCCCTGTCAGTGACGCACTGCAATATTGAACTCTTGGAGAAAATTCTCTTCGTACAGCAGCCGCTTGATTTTAAAAAATGTGGTATGCTATCATTCCATTCAAAATTCTAAACCATCAAGCCGAACGACGACGTCACTTTGCTTACAGGCGCCTTCACCAATATCTGGGCCCGTATCCACAGAAAGCTCTTGTACTAAGATTGCTTGTAAATGCAAATCCTATCCAATCCTGATGCGGGAGCTATTATTAGCGTAGGCAACAGCTGAGGAAAACGAGCCCTTACGAACGAAAATCTTTGTGAATTTAGTCCATGCGTAGTCCGCTAGGCTCGCAACGTGATCACTGCTCCTGCTTCAATATATTCGCCATTGGCAAAAATGTACTTGTCCAAACATGGAAGACGAGAGGCGAAAGAAAACGTGACGTCAAAGTAAGAAATTTTTCCTGATTTAGGGAGCCAACTGCAGCAAAAGGCGAAACGAAGGTACTGACAATCGTTCAGCAGAAATATCGTTAGAGTGTGAAGAAAAATCACCCTTTTGGTGACGCGGATTGACTGGAAGGCGCATCTTGCAATAACGACTGAAAACCATTATTTTAGGTCGGTAACTAGTCGCCGAATATTTCAGACCGGTTCTACGGAAATTGCGGGAAAGATTAAAGAATTTTCATGCGAAGAAAAAAAATGTCATCCATCTGACAATGGCCAATATCCAAGGCCGGTATTAGCGAAAAAAATTATTACGCTAGTTTTGTTGGTAAGAGCATATGCTATCCAGTCAGGATAGGGAAAATACTATTTGCGAAGGCGGCCGGCGGATGGTAAACAGCTTTTACGAATGAAAAGCTTTGTCAATTAGGCCCCATCATCATAAACAGTGGTGAGTCAGTTATTTTTTAAGGGTCTACGTAACAAGAAGGTGCACCTTGGAGGCAGAAAGTTTGCAGGCGATTCGCTAAGCAGAAGCGTTCTTTTTTTTTTCTTTAACCATGAATATATATAATACACTGCTCGTTGTCTTTGAAATGCGAGTTTGGGCTACGTACTTAAAGTTGGCTGCATAAATACCTGATCCAGGACCTTGTTTCTTCGTGGCGATCCTCAGGTGTGCCTTAGAATAAGGGGATAAACTCTATTGTCCGAACTGCTTATTATCCGAGCCGAGAAGAATAAATGACTGCGTCGTGTCACGTCAGATCGGGGAATGCATTGAAAGTTATAGCATCACGAAATGCTGTTAACATACACATCTGGGGACCAAATTCGCAAAGCTTTCCGTTAGCAAGACGTGTTTGACATTCAGCGGTCGCCTTTACTAACTATATGCTCACTGCCACTATTGACTTGTGCTTGTTCTTACTATCTGATCTAGCGCGTTGAGAGACAGAAGTAAGGGGAAATACACTCTCTTGTTTCATGAGTTATGGTTGCAGCTCTTCAGAACCTGCTCCGTCGGAACACGCTCGTTGCATGAGGAAGTTGGAAGCGTTATCATGCGTGGACGTGAGCATGTTAATCATTTAAGAAATGAATGGGGTCTTAGTTCTTGGGGGGCAATATTGCGATACAAAATGAGAAACACGTGCACTGCATGGTTTACCTGTGGCAGGACACTCGTAACGGATGACAGTGCATAGCCCTGGATTAGAAGACTTCTTTAAATTGTAGTTCGAGATTCACCGGCTCCATCACTGTTGTTTTGTTATCTCCGTATTCATTATCATATTGCTCGTTATTCATGGGTCCACTAACTACTGCGGGCATTTACATACTAGTCAGTTTGTATGTCTGGCACCGGAAGAATTAGTGTTTTTTTTTTCTTCAAGCAGCATGTAGACCAAATATGCTACTGACCACAGCTCTCTGTCTTAGCTCTCTATTACTGCTTACACATTCAGGCATAATCTAAGAGTGACGCACGAACTTCACCCAAAGCTCATGCTCGTGTCACAAAACATACACACACGAACGCAGTTTCGATTACGCTTCCTCGATGACAGGCAGTGCGACAGTAAAAAAGAAGCAACCACCTATATTCCGGTGTGATGCTAAACAATGCAAGTCCCGTATTCACAAAAACCTGTTACGCTATATAGAACTCTTCGCAAGAGAAATTTTCTGCCAGTCCTGAAGCTGTGCATTATTAAAATGATGAGATCCGCCCAACGACAAAGAGCACGTAAGAGCGCAAGGCTTTGTGAATTCGGCCCCAGCTTATTCCCCCCCCCCCTTACCAGAACACGTAGAGAGAGAGAGAGAGAGAGAGACCAACTTTATTGAAAATGCCTGCAGAATCGGTTAGGCTCCCTCCAGGCAGGGAGGACAAGCCTTTACCGCGACGCGGCCACTACATCAGTCTCGTGCGTTGTGCTCCTCGAGGTCTTGGTTCCTCGCCACTTCCGCGTGTCCGAGAGGGCCGCCGCCCCCTTCCTGGGGGGTGCTGCCCCCCTTCTCCTCGGTTTCGCGCGGTCGCTGCCTCTCTAGAGCTGTCGAGACCTGCTGGACGGCCTTGAGTTGTGTCTCTTCATCATAGCTCCTCGTTGCAGCCTCTAGCTGCGACGAGATCGTAGTCTTCTCGCTGGCTTCTCGCGGATTTACGCTACAGTCCCAAAGGATGTGAGCCGCGGTGGCTCTCTCCTTCGCGCAGTCTACACACGTCACTCGCGTACACGCTCGGACACACGTGCTTAGCTAGCACCGGGGTGAGCAGGGACCCCGTCTGTAACTGTCTGTATAACACTGCCTCCTTCCGGGTAAGCCCCGGGTGAGGTGGCGGCACAGTCTGTCTGTTCAGTCTGTACTACTTCACTATTTCGTTGAAGGTGGTCATCTTGTCCTTGGCACTGCACCGCGACCAACACTCTGAGTCGGCCGTGCTTGCAGCTGCGCAGTTGGTTAGTTCCCGGCCGGCCGAGTTGGCCGTCTCGTTGTGGTTCACGTTCCCGCGTTCCGACACGTCACTGCCCATGTGGGCCGGAAACCACTTGATCACCACAGCACTTTTGCGTCCGATGTCTTCGGCCTTGCGCCCAGTATGCGCGCGGCCTCACTACATACCCTACCCTTGGCGTAGTTCTTCACTACACAACACTGTAGTGCGTCCGGGGTCGGAGACGGCCAAGGCGATGGCCACCTCCTCCACCCGGTGCGCTTCTCGAGTCCGGACGCTCGCCGCGGTCTTCGTTGCACCCGTCGATGCCCCGATAGCCACCGCCGCGTATGCGTCGCTGCTCGCTCGATACTCCGCCGCGTACACGTAGACGGCGCCTTCTTCTCTGGCGTGGAGGTCCACGAGAGCCCTGGCTCTCGCCAACCTCCGCTCCTTGTTGTGCTCGGGGTTCACGTTGCTCGGGATCGGGCAGACCCTGAGCTTTCTGTTGATGCTATCCGGTATGGGTACGTCTTTCTTCTGCTTGCCTTTCCTCGGCTCGAGGCCAAGGACCCGCAGTATCTGTCTTCCGGTTCTCGTTTCAGAAAGACGTTCGATTTGCGCCGTTCTCTGTGCTTCGGCTATTTCGTCCAGCGTGTTGTGGACTCCCAGCGCCATGAATTTTTCGGTGCTCGTGCTCCCAAGGAGACCTAGTGGCGCCTTATACGCCTTGCGTATGGTGGCGTCTATCTTTTTACGTTCGCTCGGCCTCCAGTTGTAGAAGGCGGCCACGTACGTTATGTGGCTAACTCCGAAGGATTGAGCGAGCCCAGTCAGGCTCGCCTCCTTCATCCCCGCTCTTCTGTTGGACACCCTCTTGATGAGTCTCATTGCCGCAGGCGCTTTGCCCGCGAGCTTGTTGACCGTTTCACCGTTGACTCGGTTTCGCTGGATGACCAGCCCGAGCACTCGAATCTTCTCGACCTGCGGTATTACTTAACCCCCCGCTGTCTTGACCATGATGTTGGGCCGCTCGTACTTGACTTCCATATTCTTTCTTTTCCTGCCCGCTCCTGTCGATGGAATCACCAGCAGTTCTGACTTGGCCGGAGAGCAAACCAGTTCAGACCCGCCCAGCTGGTCCCCGATGGCGTTGACCGCTTCTTGCAGCGTTGTCTCGATGTGTCCGTCGCTTCCTCCCGGTACCCATAGCGTAACGTCGTTGGCGTAGATGGTGTGCCGGACTTCCGCTACTCTTTCTAGCCGGTTGGCCACCCCAGAACACGCACTCACAAAACTTCTCTTACATAAGACCGCTTCCTCATGGGCCAGCGTTCTGACGCCAGCCGCTCATGGCAGCGACCGACGTGATAACGAAACGATCATCGCGGTGATGGCGAACCGCAGAAAGCACTTACGAAATAGGACCCGTATTCACAAAGTGCTGTTACGACATAATTGTTCGCAAGAGAAAATTTCAGCCATTCCTGGTGCTGGATCTACATTAGCGAAATCGGCCAACCAATGGGAAATGAAAACTTACGAACAAAGGGTTTTCTTCTTATTTGACATGAAGACTCGTATTCATAAAAAGGTTCTAAAGCTAGAGCGGTTCGTAAGAGCAAGTGTCAGCCAATAATTATGTCGGACATCTGATTAACGAAGGAGGACGGCCAATCGTAAACAGCACTTTTGAATGAAAAGATTTGTAATAATTTAGGCCCGATAATTATTGTGATTATGGTCCATGACTACCGCAAAACTGTACGGCAAGCGAACAAATTCCTAAAGGCCAAATCTCCAAGAGTACACCACCGTGGCACCACCGCGCTGATTTCCTCGCGGAAATTACCGATCCGTGACGCCAGCTAATCGAAAAGAAGAAACGTACAACAAAATAACAGCTAAAACGGCCGAACACGCAAACTGGCATAAATTCACAGAGCTGCGCCGTTCGCACGCAATTTCTTAGCCAAAAATTTCTTACGCTTAGATAAGGGTGCAACCGAGGTGCCAGTGCATTTAATTACGGCGTTGTGCGAGAGCGAGGATGAAGCAAAGCTCGGATTAAACGACAAGGAATGAAAGAAGCGCTGTCAGCTGATAGCATGATAGAACATCACGTATCTGTAGGTGGGGCTATATTCTTACGGTAAATCACTGCACACTCCTATTCGACAGTTTCCTTTTCCGGGCGTCTGGTACAGCGTCTACAAGCGCAACCGCGCTCGCCCGTTCACCGTACCACCGTCAAACGAATTCCCGTGGAAGTGTAACGCATTCTTCTCACATTTCTGCGAGGGACAGGACTGATGGACACTTTGTGACATATTTGACGTAGAAAGGGACACTTAGGCGGACCAATTGCAGGCCAGGTCTAGCAGGCTAACCCGGTCTGTAGCAACATGACCACCACCACCACCACCACATTACAAAACGACTAAATGTCTTTATATCAATACTAATTACGGAAAGGAAACACAGAAAGCTCCATAATGAATAGTTTATGTGGCATCAAGGAAAGGCCACCAGCATGCGTACGTTCAACGGTATGGTATGGGATCCCGCCACACACGGTTGCAGGTGCGCTTCCAATGCCGCGCATAGACTCAATATCAGCTCCCTTGGACACCTGTATCGTATAAGGTGTAGGTCGGACGAAATACATGGGCGTTCCGCTTACTTTTGTGCTTCAATGCATAAAAGAGCATCTTCCTAAAAAAGTAAGTGGAACAACATTTTTACGGTATGTTTGATGGCACATATCTCCAAAGTGGCGTCATTCTCGAAATTCATTTCAAGTGGATACGTCTTGCAAACTCACCGGCTACATTTCGTAAATTGCAATATGTGCCGTAAAGTAACTAATTCAAAAGATAATGAGTGATTATTTGTTAATTAGTTGGATATGTATTTCGATTTCTTGTGCTAGTTGTGTCCGCCTCTTCGAATAATCCAGCTCAATGACTAGAATTGTGTTATCTGCAATAGGCGATCTTTAAAATGTTCATAAAACTTACAAATGACCACCCTGTATATTGGATCCCAGGCCGCTTTACGACGATACCCTGCTCACCTATTACACTACGCTTCATGGCGCCATGAATCTTTGTAGTTCATCACAATCGAGAGGTATAGACCAACTTGACAGGCCATGTTCGCAAAAAAGTTGTCACCCACATAGAAGACGCTTTCCCTTAACACGATTGGCTCATGCGACGATTATTCGCTTCGTTCGTGAGCTGTATTTTATTTCGCAGCATCACGCTTGTTCGAGCAGTCCACATGATTTTCGTATCAGTGGTGGTACGTGATTTTATCCACCATTTCTTTTGTATATATATATATATATATATATATATATATATATATATATATATATATATATATATATATATATATATATATATAAACGAGAAGAGAGGGGGTTAACCGAGGGTCCCGAATTTTTATTAGTCATATCTTGGCTTCTCATTATATATATATATATATATATATATATATATATATATATATATATATATATATATATATATATAGGTGTCATTGTATTTACGTCCCGTTTCATATCATAGACAGTATTGTCATCCGTCGTGCGCATGCGTTCGTTCATACCGTAGACCACAGAATAAGCAAAACCGTGCGTACAGACACTACGTCACTTCGACTTAGTGCTGAATTGAAACTATGAACAATGTAATAGAAGGCTGAGGCTAACAACAGGGAAGACGACAGCGGATTGTACAACACGGACAAGTTTTGATAATTAGAAACGTCTAGGCGATTTTTCCTTGTTTCATTTCGCATGAAGAATTATAACCTCAGAAACATTGGAAAAAAAATGATCATCCGCAGCCCTATGAGCGAGAGAAAGCTCAAACTAGAAAAAGAAAGCTAGACACGATAGAAGTGCTCGAAACACACCAATGACAAACTTGACGCTTGTCATGGACGGGCACCCCAGTTCTACCTGCTACTACTCAAAGTGTCATGCTGAGTATAAAAAGTCATGGCTAGAGCGCGCATAGAGAAACACAGCCCAGCAGTCGTTTGGGGGAAGTTCACAACACAACATGAATGTCACTGCCTCCCACAGCAGCAAGCGTCCAATGCAATTATGCACTAAAACTGCGCAATGAGCTTTGAGATTACAAATCAGAGCGCGCCACAAAGATATAAGCAGCCGATATCTTCAGCTATTAGTTGTTGCCTGGCCTATCGACCACAACAGTGCGTTCCCACGCTTCCCTGCATCAGCTTTGGCGGCGCAGATAGACATAATTATGTTCGTAAGAAAGCTACCCCCATAGCGTAGAAATCTTTTCTTACGCCGGCACCTGCGATGGCGGTTTAAGTTTTTGTGAATCTACTTTTTTTTCCTTTGTAGCTCTTAGCTACGTTTCGCTGGATGTCTCACTTTCCCTTAATCTACTTACCCTTACTATTGGCACAAGTTGTCAAGTTAGCGCCTGTGCTACCATTACATACACGCCTTTTTTTTCGACTTCAGCGCTCATCTTTGCAGCGGCGAGCGTCGCAAGCTTGATGATCTTACGAACAGTTTTAGCTTTGTGAATACGCTTTTGTCGTAAGACTTTTCTTACGCCAAAATTTGTTCGTAAGTTTGCTTAGTAAATTCTGCATCTGATCTACCCCTCACGATGCGAGGTCTTGCTTTTAAGGCCTGTGTGGTCTACCTGCTGTTACCTCTATGTACCGATTTTTGCGATTAGCTATAGCGAAGTCGAGAATAGAGTATTGTGTGTACCTACGTCACTAGCTGCAGCGAAAATTCCCTGCCTTATTTATACTACAAGGTCATTTGGTTGGTTCGCAGTCTTTTCAACCTCCAGGACTTGTTCCCTTTTTTGTCAGCAGCCGAGATGCTATGTTAATTGATAAGAAGCATGAGTCATTTGTTTTACAGTGAAATAAAAACATAGATAAGTTGTTACAGAAACGAAACCAAATTTGCATACAGCAATCCAAAGATATATGCGATTTTTCCTCCAGATATGGGTACTTGTTCGAGAGTGTGGAAATATGAAATTTTTGCTTTCAGCCCGTCTGCCTTCACACTTAGCCAGGGCTGCTTAACAGGTAGGACCGCCGGTTAACAATTTTACCATGTTGCTGTGCTAACGTAAGCTGCGTATGGTTGTACTAATACTTGCAGAAACGGAGAAGGGAAGCCTTGTACTGCCTTCTAGAGGGGGTCATGGGCCTAGTCAAGCTGTCGATGCAGCTTTTAGCTCTGGACCCTTTCCAGAACCCATTATTTCTGGAAAAATAAAATATTCATATTTCGTTCATATTTCATACAATGGCAAACAAATAGTCGATATTGCATTGAGATATTTTACGTTGCACACATATCAAAATTGACAGAAATATACTTCGTGTGGGAATTAACGACGATGATACACGTGTATATTATACGTAACGTGGCGGCTTAAAGTTTTCGCCGAGTAATCGGCAGGGAGTTTCGCGCTGAACAAACATTTCCATCTGTAATTATAACAAGTATACCAGACATATAATGAACATGACAGACATAAGCAGCATCCCTAATCAATGCAGCAGTAAGCAACACTGAAAGTTTGCTTTGCCTTTCGTACATAATTTTTTATCTGCACTCGTTTCAGAATATTCTTGCTCTTAGTATAATAGTGCCAGTAACACGCTTTTGCTTATCTATCCGGACGCGAGCCTTTATTGTGAGGATGCATGATACATCGAAGGTAGTGCGCACGGATTGCCTCGTTCGATTTGCTTGGCACTGCACACAGGTATTCATTATTTACGTTGTAACAGTCCATCAGACTCGCTACACGCAGTGCACGCTGTTAGGATCGGCCTGCAGGGGTACTGCTCTGCAAAACTATCTCAGCCCGCTGAAGGTTCTTCGATCGATCCGCGGTGGTGGCGCCCTTCAGAGAACCAGCGAGGACGACAGCGCTAACCGACCATGAACTTCCTTTGGAGAATTTGAGACTACGGCAGCGTTAATCCACCATGCGCCTCGTTCGGAGAATCGGCGACGGCAGCAGGGCGGGCCACGTTTGGCGCCCCGTGTTTTGTTGGTTGATTTGCCGGGTCTTCATGGTCCTACTTCAGTGGCAGGAAGAGCTTCCCGAACAAAAGGGTGCTTTGCGGTACGTGGGGCCCCAGGATTCGTGACAGTCTGCTGACACTCGTGGCGACTACAGGAGAAAGGTAGCTCTGGAATTCAGAGGCGCCGGCTGGGGTCAGGCGTGACCATCTGTCTACGGGGACACGCTCAACTCGGGTTCTGGGAATCCAAAGTGCGTACGTGTGTGTGTGAGCCCTCCTCCTCCAAGTCGGGTCGACTACGGCCGAACGACTATGGATAGTCCGATTGTACAACCGTTTCCCTCACCTAGGGATCTAGGGAGAATGTAGTTTTTATAAGCAGCTGTTTGTCGCTGCTAGATAGTGCTCGTCAGTGTGCTCGTGAACTGCGTGCTCGTCAGTGTGTTCTGTGATCGTGCTCGTGAGCTGTGTTCTCGCATGCTGTATGCTTCGTCTTGCGGGCTCCATTTGGGAGTCGCGCTAGACTGTGTAAACGTATCCCATCTTCTAATGTAATTAACATGTACATAAATCCTGATCGCCTAGTCCTGTCCTCCCAAGTTCCTCCCTACGACCTTCAACCCCTTCAAATGGTGGCAGCGACGAGATCGTCCGACAACTCCTACAACGCAGGTACGTAATAAAGACAACTAAGATATAGGGGGGCTAGATGATGTACCGTTTGTAACATGGTCTTGCAATGTTGCAACAGCGAAGGATTGAAACCATAGGAAAGGACAGAATGATCTTCTTTAGGGCCTGTTGAACTATTACAATACCAGCTAGAAAGGTTTTCTTTTTCTTCCTATAAAGACATCACTAGGGGTAAACTTTCTGTACAGCACTCTGGGTGTTATTCCTCCACGGGCGCGCAGAAATCAGCCTTCCTGTTTGCTAAACACCAAGACCTCGGTGTTTAAGAAGACTCATAACTAGTGTCTGGCGCTCACACGAGGGCATGGCCACTATCTACAAGCTCCCCTTGATTGGCTCGTCTCCCCCTTCTTCCTTGTCTTAGTGAGAAACGAATAATGTGACACACAGAAAGACATTGCTCTTTTACTCGTAGCCAACGTAATACTCATCAAAAGGACTTGCTGCTGGGCAACCTGGTGCGGTTTACTGTACATTCTGTTTAACGACGCGAAAAGTAGGCAGCCCACAGAGAACACGGCACACACAAACGCCTGTGTGTATCGTGTTTACTATGGGATGTCTGCTTGTCGCGCCGTTAAAAAGCATGTATAGCAATCATAATCATTATAGTCATCATCATCATGCTTGACTTATTCCAGTGCAGAAGAGGAGCCTTTCCAAGCAATTAACGATTACCCTCGTCTGATTCTTTGTACGCCTCAAAATTTCCTAATCTCGTCACGCCACCTAGTACTCTGTTGTCTTGGGCTGCGTTACCTTTCCCTTGGCACCAATTAGATATGTTACTCCAATAGGTCTCCAGTTATCTGCTCTGCGCAGTGCATGACATGCCCAATTACATTTGTTTTCCTTTTACCCTCTACTGGTTAAGACCTACACCGGTTACCTACATTTCTTTGCTTTCTAATCCATGCCGCAGGAATCCTGTGTCTTAATGTTATATGCATCATTTTTCGTATCAAGTTTTATTTGTTCTTTTACATCAGGTTAGGCTAAGACCCGCAACATTGCCAAGTTTCAGACTATTCTTCTTCAACCATGTGTGTGAGAAAGTGCTGATGCGCGAAATAAGAAAGAAAAGCATAAAGCACAGAAAGACATGCACGCATAAAGCTGCGCTCAACTTTCGGATTAGGAAGTATTGTAATAGTTGGTGAATTTTGTTTTGTTTCTTTGTTCATACGGAAATATACACCGTAAATGAGGTCGCGGCTGCAGCGCACTCTATTATTCTGTTCTGCACAACTTATTCACACGAAATTAAAGTACTGCCTTAATCTTTATCAACTAGAGAATTGCAATCCTTTTCAGACGTTCTGGGGTGTGTGCGTACAAAGAAAACTTACCCGAAAACTATTTTTAAAATTTTAATATACTATATACTTGTAAGTGTGTAATTGCAGGACGGAAAATTAAACAATAACGATATATGCTCCCAGGACAACATGACTTACTCGGGTAATAACGATATATAGAGGCCATAAACTCAGTAAGCACTGATGATTGTCTCGTGAAATTTCAGAACTTTAAAGGAAAGAAAAAAGTGAAGTTTAAATGTGGTCATTATTCGTGCTACATATTTATAAAATCTGAAACGTTCTACACCCAAAATTATTAAATTAAAGTTGCTCTGAAATGTTCCTTTAAGTGTCCGCACACATTAGGTAAGAATTCCTGAAAAGAAAAAAATATTTTGGCTTTCTGACACACACACAGAGGTCATCCCTCGTCGGTAGTACCCGTGCTTCAACAGCGACTGTGCGCCAATGTTTAACAAGAAGGTATGGCATGACCGCACTCGTCAATGAGTTAAGTCTTACCAGCAAGTTCAAAATGCAATCCGAGCAACGTATGATGCAGATAAGCGTAACGGGCATGAATATAAACTTCCTCATGTTGCCTCACTGCCTCATGTCACCACCCTCGTCCTCAAACACCTCCCGTCACCGATCCTCACCTCACCGCGTGGGGTTGAGGGCACTTGTAGGGGAGGACGCCCTCCTAAGTGTTTGCTCTCATGATGGAGCTCGTGTCTAGTTACAGGATTGCCTTACTTATCTTCCAAAATGCCTTTTCATGTAGCCAGTTCGAGCATTCTGTGTAGCGATATGGGAAACTTCGAAACTCAAAACATAAGTTATTCAACAGGGCCGCGCAAGTTTTCAATGTAGGAAATAGAAATGTACAGTAGGCAACGTACAACATTCACCAGTTATATAATAGCTTCTGCAGAGCAGTCCACAAGGTTCCTTGTGATTGGTCATGGTGTGTGAAGCCATATATATATATATATATATATATATATATATATATATATATATATATATATATATAATGTGTGTGTGTGTGTGAGAGAGAGAGAGGGACAGAGACTATATATATGGACCGTGCAGCTTGGGCCCCATTGAGACAGTGCCACGTATGCTGGGTTCCAATGAATTAAGATAAAATGAAGCCGTAGCCCGTCTACACACATCGTCTGGACGGCTTCGCGGCTGTGTGCAGCGCGTGCGGACGCGCTGCAAGAAGGCGCGTGTCCTCAGCGTCACAATTCCCTCTTGGCGACAGAGTGGAGTGCCGCGCCACGAGGCGCCGCGATTGCGTTCCCGGCACCTTCTCCGGCCCAACACCGGCGAACCTAAGTGCCCGCACACCGTGGCGCGCTGGCGAGGCCCTTTCTTCTTCGACGGCTGAGTGACCCCGGAGTCAGCTGGCCAAGTTTACAACTGTGTTTCAGAGGCGCGCCGCTGAGCGGAGCACCGATCCAAGGCAGGCTCAGCGCGCGGCCGGCGCTAGGGCCGCGTTGCTTCTCCCGCGCGCCTTTCTCTTTCCCGCCGCCTTGTCGACGTTCTTTTTCTGTTTTGCTCTCGGCGGCCCCGGCGCAGTTCGTATTCATTCATTCAGAACAAGCTAGGAAACAAACCAAACCGGATAAGCGCGCCGAAAAGACCGTCCGCCGAGCGAGAGCGCACGAGACTCGGTGGCGAGCAGCGCCTAAACTTAGCTCCGGGTAGAGACGCCGAAGTGGGTCAGGCGGGGCCTACGTGCCTCGGGGACAACGAGGAAGGGGGCCAAGCCCCCTCGCCAGCCATCGGAGAACCCTCGCCTCCGCCGATAAGCGCCCGCCGCTATCAGGAAGCCAGCGCTATGGCGAGAAAGGCAGTACACACACATAGCGAGCCGCCGCTGCCGTGGCCTCCGGCGGCAGGCGGGGGGTGGCTGAGTGTGCGCGCGCGCTAGGGCCAAATTAAAGAGCCCCGACGGGAAGTGCAGGCCGCCGCCGCCGAACTCGCGCGTAGGCAAGGTCTCCCCGGAGCTGCCGGTCGCAGGGGCATGACGTCGCACCCGCGAGACGGCGCGCACAACGCCACCACACAGTATGGCTGCGGATGTCGTGCGCGGCAGACAGCGCTTTCCTTCCGGACGACAACATGCTGTGGCATCTGTCCAGAAGATATCGCTGACACGTAGGAAAGGTGGGGAGGCGGGAGATGGTGCTAATTTGCACCCACAACAGGAATGACGATGACCAACGTTGCCACGTTTCTTTCTAAATAAACAAAAACGCAGTTTTGCGCGAAAGACGAATCATCGATTGCGATAGCAAATTAGCAGACAGCTATACGAAGTGAGGATATTAGTGTTATCGCACGTATAAACTTAGAAACATTGGCTTACTAACTGAATTTAAAAGTATGGTGTAAGCGCGCACAAGCAAGCATGAACACATCACACTCGATGAGCGTGGACACTCGCGGTCAAAACGTTGCTGTGAGCAAGCGCGGCAGCAACAGCGAGCGAAGTGACCTTCGTGTGGTCCATCGTTTCAACGGAAGAGCGGCGAGAACACAGCGCGCACAAAGTTATGAGCCATCTGCAGATCCCTTTCAAGATACGGCACGCACGCCCGCGCGCGGCTGTGCACAGTACGCACTTGTTTGCGGAGTCAAAGCCGCGCCCAACCACTCCCTCTCTCCTGCGCTGCATCCCCGCTTTCCTCCATATATGGCGCGTGAGATTGAGCCGCGGTCGTCTGTTCCCCTTTTGCCCGGTCGCAATATGCGCAGTTGCTGCCGGAGCACAACATCCCCCCTCCCAACTTCCCACGGCCTTTCGCGCGACGGAAGACGGCGCGTTTGCTCTCCGCTTTGTTGCGTCGCGCGCGCCGGATTGGCCCGCGATCGTCGGCTTCCCTCGCGTGGTTTCACTCGCACATACAGAGTACGACGCGCGGCGGCGGTGTTATCGCCCTTGGACTTGATATGGAACATAACATCCACGCCCACGGCAAAAAAGCGCATAAAGGAATTCCTTATCGTTGTTAGGGAATTTATACTCCGTTGCATACGTACAACGCTATGGAGGCTAGAGAGACTTCTTGCAATGGCTTCGTTCGCACTTGACTATAGTTCGATGTTTTTTGACCGCAACTGTGGCCGACTGTTGTTTATATATAGGCTCAGCATTGAATGAAACAAGTTTTAATCCTTAGAAACAAACACACTGTGGTATGCAGCTTCTAATGCGTTAATTTAAATGATTTTTTATTTTTCTTGTTCTTTTTGTGTTTTTTATTTGCAACCCGTCGCCAGGAGCGTCACGTGCAGCTTGCGCGAGCGAACGCTGTTGGCGCGCAGAGAATGGACGAAGCACAGACGGAACGCGCGGAGGGATAACTTTTCTTGACCGAACTTCTTGCGTAGTGTTTGGATCGGACCGCTGGTACGATCTGTTGGGAACTCGGCGCTGACGCCCGTGGTTGTACCTGGGTCGCAAGCCCCAAGGGTAGCGTTGGCCTGGCGGCCTGGGGTACAACTGGAAGCATCCGAAGGTCCCGGCAAAGCATGAGTCGACTGGTAACAACGAAACAACTTGTTTATTTTAACATCGCAAAGAGTTGGCGGTCAGGTTTGACCGAAGTAGAGAGACGGGAGAGCACTTCACTCAACCGAAGAAATCGGAGCCCCTCCTTTTGGCGTCCGGGGGCAGCTGTTTTTATACTCTCGCAGTTGAGGGCAAGAAGGAACCCCTCAAAAGACGAGCACGTGAATGTACAATGGGCTAATGGTGACGCACACTGTCGTAGCGATGCCGTAGCACCATGTCGAGCACGATCTCGTAGCACCCTGTCGTGGCGCTGCCGGTCGGACACAATGACTGTAATGAGAGGATGGTCCCTGCTTTGGCATCGCCTGTTTCGGGCACAATGACTGGAACGAGATCCCTGCTTTGGCATCGCCTGTTTCGGGCCCAATAACTGGAATGAGATCCCTGCTTTGGCATCGCCTGTTTCGGGCACAATGACTGGAACGAGATCCCTGCTTTGGCATCGCCTGTTTCGGGCCCAATAACTGGAATGAGATCCCTGCTTTGGCATCGCCTGTTTCGGGCACAATGACTGGAACGAGATCCCTGCTTTGGCATCGCCTGTTTCGGGCCCAATAACTGGAATGAGATCCCTGCTTTGGCATCGCCTGTTTCGGGCACAATGACTGGAATGCGAGGATGATCCCTAGGCGGTCGCATCGCCGCAGTCGCGCCTGGAAACACCTGGCGATGAGTGTTGCGGCGACGACGATCGGGCCAAAATGTCTGCCGCCCCGCCGCAGTCGCGCCGGCAAAACCACGTGTCGCAGGCGAAACGCAACAGACCGCCCCGCCGGGGGAAGGAGATCCCGATGGACAGGGGACTGCATCCGCTGTCCGGAGGGATGTCGCTCGATGATGCTCATAACCGAAGTCGGGCGTCCCTCGACGTTTCTTGAGCGCAGCGCACAGAGAAGGCCTCGTTCTCTCGTTCAGGTTCGCACGGGACACTGCAAAGTGACTTCGGGAGAGTTCACATTTTTGTTCTCGTTCCCGGCAAGCGTTAGAACTACGCTGAAACTCAACCGCTCAGTCAGCAAGCACGGCACAACCCTCACTAAGCCCTGCCAGGCTCTTTCCCCTTTTTATACCACTGCCTAGTTCCTTACAGTAGTCTAGCATCACTCAGAACGCGTCCACAAATTGAAAAATTGCACTAGAAAGCATATCATCACTTTGAAACACTAAACAAAAGCAATATGTTAAAAAAAAAATCCTGCCTCAGGAAGAAAAACATCAGTAACAAACAATTTTGAGGCTGATTCCTACGTTAGGGGCTTCGACTTAAGCCATCGGCGTTATCGTTGAGACTCCCCTTTTTGTAACGCACCTCAAAGGAATATTGTTGTAAAGCGAGGCTCCAGCGCAGGAGGCGGCCATTTTTGGGAGAGATGGTCTGCAGCCATTGGAGAGGGCAGTGATCCGTCTCAATGATAAACCTCGAGCCGGCTAGATAGCATGACAATTTCTGAACGGCCCACACGAGACACGCACACTCTTTCTCGGTGGCGCTATACGCCTGCTCACGACTGGTCAGCTTACGACTAGCATACAGGACGGGGTGTTCTACTTCTCCATTTTCCCGTTGGCACAGTACAACGCCCATGCCTCGCTCACTAGCATCGCACTGAACAATGAACCCTTTTGTATAGTCTGGCGATCGTAGCACAGGCTGGCTTGTTAGGGCACTCTTTAGGGCGCTAAAAGCTCTTTCCTTGGTCTCGTCCCAGACGACTGTTTGAGGCTCTGTCTTTCTTAGAGCATCCGTCAGGGGAGCCGCGATATCAGAGTACCTAGGGATGTACCTCTGATAGTAGCCGGCGACACCTAAGAACGACCGAATATCGGTCTTGGTGCGCGGTTGCGGAAAGTCTCGCACAGCGGCCACTTTTATTTCAGAGGGGCGGCGACGACCCTGACCAATCACGTGACCGAGGTAGACAACCTCGGCCTGTGCTAACTGGCACTTAGGAGCCTTGACTGTCAAGCCCGCTTCGCGCAGGCGGGTTAGCACTGCCCGCAAGTGTGTCATATGCTCAGACCAGGATGCGGAGAATATCGCTACGTCGTCTAGATACGGTAAAGCGAATTCTTGCTGTCCCCGCAACACTTTATCCATGAGACTTGAAAAACAGTATGGCGCGTTCTTCAAACCAAAACTCAACACTTTAGGACGGAATGTTCCCATTGGTGAAATGAACGCCGCATACCTACTAGCCTCTTCTGTAAGTGGAACCTGCCAATAACCCCTGACAAGATCTAGGGTGGAAATAAACTGAGCGCTACTAACTTTCTCAAGGCGCTCCTCGATGTTAGGGATCGGATAAATTTGATCCTTAGTGATGGAATTAAGCCTGCGGTAGTCGACGCAAGGACGAGGTTCCTTGCCCGGTACCTCAACTAAAATCAAAGGGGAGGTATAATCACTCTCACCTGCCTCAATAACACCGAGCTGTAGCATTTTCTTTACCTCAGCCTCCATAATATCGCTCTGGCGGGGTGACACCCGATACGCCTTGGATCGTACTGGCTCTGGGGAGGTAAGTTCTATATCATGAGTAAGTACAGAAGTCCTACCAGGCCTCTCAGAGAACAGACCTTGAAACTCTTGTAATAGCTGGTGTAGTTCGGTTTTCTGCTCAGGCGACAGCGGTGCTTTACTGATAAGGTCACTAATGACTTGACCGGTGTCTTCCCTGTTCGTCACTGAGCCTAGTCCCGGAAGCTCGACCGGAAGCTCTTCAGGAACGTTTACCATCAGGCACACCACTGCTTCCCTTTGTCTATAAGGTTTGAGCAGATTACAGTGGTAAACTTGCTGTGCTTTCCGCTTTCCTGGCAGACTTACCACGTAGTTAACGTCCGACAGTTTCTGAACAATTCGCGCTGGGCCCTCCCACTGCACGTCTAGTTTGTTGTTTAGCGATGTGCGCAATATCATGACCTCATCGCCAACCTCAAAACGACGGGCCCTGGCTGTCCGATCATAATAAACCTTGGCCCTCTGCTGGGCCTTTGCCATTGCTTCACCTGACAACTCCTGTGCCCTTCTTAAGCGTTCGAGGAGCTTAAGCACGTACTCCACCACGACTGGGTCGTCGCCCCTACCTTCCCACGATGCTCGAAGCATGCGAAGCGGAGATCGAAGCGAGCGACCGTACACCAGTTCAGCTGGCGAAAACCCCGTAGCTGCATGCGGCGCGGTTCTTAACGCAAACATCACCCCAGGCAGACACAGCTCCCAGTCAGTTTGATGTTCAAAACACAAGGCTCTCAACACGCGCTTCATGACGGAGTGGAGCTTCTCAACGGAATTCGACTGTGGGTGGTACACTGAGCTGTGTAACAGCTTTACCCCACACCTTTCGAGAAAAGTTGTCGTCAAAGCGCTAGTAAACACTGTGCCCTGATCTGATTGGATTTCCGCAGGAAAACCAACTCGCGCAAATAGGGACAGTAGTGCATTAACTATCTCAACTGAGCTGAGTTCTTTAAGCGGCACTGCCTCAGGGAACTTTGTCGCTGGGCAGATCACAGTCAAAATATGTCTGTACCCCGTGGCTGTTACCGGCAGAGGTCCCACAGTATCAATAACGAGCCGTCTAAAAGGCTCCGTAATGATAGGTACCAATTTCAACGGCGCCCTCGATTTGTCCCCTGGTTTGCCCACCCGCTGACAAGTGTCACATGTCCTCACGAAATGGTCTGCGTCCCGAAAACACCCTGGCCAATAGTACTCTTGCAAGAGACGGTCCTTAGTTTTCTTAACTCCTAGGTGTCCGGACCACGAACCCCCATGTGACAAGCGCAACAGATCCTGACGATAGCATTGAGGCACGACCAGCTGATCGAACTCCACTCCTCGGCGGTCTAGATACTTCCGGTACAGGACTCCACCTCTTTCCACAAAACGCGCAGTTTTCCTGGCGATACCTTCTTTGACATTGCAGCGCACGTTTTCCAGGCTGCCATCCTTTTTTTGCTCGGCTATCAAAGCCGTCCGGCTGACGTTTAGCAACCTATCAAGTCCGTCTGACGTCGGCGCGATGAGCAAATCAGTAGATAGCTCTTCTAACTTTCCCGCGTCGGGCGTTTCCTCTCCAGTATCTGGCGCCTTTAACGTTACAGACTCAAGTTTATTCAGTTCGGGCGTGCTCGGAATATCAGCTTGCTGCGCCTCTGACCCTTTTTCGTTGTTTGATAACGTCGGCCCCGCAACTACCGCCTTTGCAGCGAGCTCCCGAACCTTCGATCTGGTTAAGGCCTGAACACTAGCTTCACCAAACAAAAGCCCCTTCTCGCGCAGGAGGTGATCGGACCTGTTTGAAAATAGGTACGGGTACTGGGGTGGCAGCATAGATGACACTGCCGCCTCTGTCTCAAGCGCTCCGAAAGGTCCCTCAATAAGCACTTTTGCTACCGGCAGACACACGCTATGAGCTTCCACGGCTTGCTTGATCCATGCGCACTCGCCCGTGAACATATGGGGTTCTACGTAAGACGGGTGAACTACATCCATCGTAGCTGCGGAATCGCGAAGCACTCGGCACTCTTTCCCGTTCACGAGGAGGTCTCGCATGTAAGGCTCGAGAAGCTTCATGTTCTCGTCAGTGCTGCCTAATGAAAAAAACACAACTTTTGGTGTTGTTTCCGGACACTGCGCCGAAAAGTGACCCGGCTTCTGGCACGTATAACAAACGCCCGCTCGCCTCATCTCGAACCGCTTTCTGCGTTCGGCTTCGGCTGCCGCCGTCTCCTTAGGTTCGGTCGCACTGCTTCCACTCGCATCCGCACTACGCGTGTTCCCCTTTGCTCTCATGGGTGTGAACTTCGGCCTCTCAAACTTCGAGCCAAATTCACCCTTTTGACCGTCCTTAGCTCCGCGAGCTCGACGCGTCACAAACTCCTCGGCTAGCTCAGCGGCTCTAGCCACCGTACTCACGTCTGGCCTATCCAAGACCCAGTATCGCACGTTCTCCGGTAACCGACTATAAAACTGTTCTAGCCCGAAACACTGCAGAACTTTATCGTGGTCACCAAACGCTTTCTCTTCTTTGAGCCACTCCTGCATGTTCGACATAAGCCTATACGCAAACTCTGTATATGACTCACTTCTGCCTTTCTCATTTTCCCGAAACTTCCGACGGAACGCCTCCGCAGACAGCCGGTACTTTTTTAGCAGACTCGATTTTACTTTGTCGAAATCCTCTGCCTCCTCTCTATCCAAGCGAGCGACTACGTCGGCCGCCTCGCCGGGTAACAAAGTGAGCAAGCGCTGTGGCCACGTTTCCCGAGAGAACCCCTGCTTCTCGCACGTTCGCTCAAAGTTAACCAGGAACAAACCAATGTCCTCTCCAAGCTTAAACGGCCGCATCAGGTCAGTCATTTTGAACAATACGCGTTCTCCTGCACCGTGTGCCTGACTTCCATTACGAGCGCGTTCCATCTCTACCTCGAGACGCTTCATTTCCAAAGCGTGTTCGCGCTCTTCTTTTTTCTCTTGTTGCTCTCGCTCTTTCTGTTCTTTACGTTCACGCTCTTCTTTTTCTTTCTGTTCTTTAAGTTCGCGCTCCTGTTTCTCTTTTTGCTCTTTAAGTTCGCGCTCATATTTCTCTTTTTGCTCTTTAAGTTCGCGCTCCTGTCTTTTTGACCTCTCCTCAATAGTCTCAAGGCATTCCGACAGCTCGTCATCCTCAGCCTCTAACTCAAGAATAGCCTTTAGCAGTTCAGGTTTTCTTAGTTTGTCTGAGACATCCAGACCCAACTCTCTTGCAAGCTCCAACAATTTCGGTTTGCGCAACGACTTCAAATCCATGGCTGCTCTGAATGCTGCTTTCTCTACTGCTTACTATTGTCTTGCCGCAAACTAACCCGGCAGCAACGACAACCACAATTACCAGCTCTGTTTCTAACACTAACAAAAGCCTGGCAAAGCTCAGAAGAAGAAAGTCCCGCACTCACCAAACCTCGCAGGCAGGAATTCCGCGCAGTCGTTCCGCTGCAGGCAACCAGTCGTCACACAGGGCTCGTTGCACTGCTCCCGGATCGTCGTTGAGCTGCTCAGCATACAGTCAACTGCATCTCTTCGCTGCTGGCCTCCGTTGTCGCGATCTCGCCGCTGGCAGACAGTTGTTTGAAGTCGTAGGCGATCCCACCGCTGCCACCAGATGTTTGGATCGGACCGCTGGTACGATCTGTTGGGAACTCGGCGCTGACGCCCGTGGTTGTACCTGGGTCGCAAGCCCCAAGGGTAGCGTTGGCCTGGCGGCCTGGGGTACAACTGGAAGCATCCGAAGGTCCCGGCAAAGCATGAGTCGACTGGTAACAACGAAACAACTTGTTTATTTTAACATCGCAAAGAGTTGGCGGTCAGGTTTGACCGAAGTAGAGAGACGGGAGAGCACTTCACTCAACCGAAGAAATCGGAGCCCCTCCTTTTGGCGTCCGGGGGCAGCTGTTTTTATACTCTCGCAGTTGAGGGCAAGAAGGAACCCCTCAAAAGACGAGCACGTGAATGTACAATGGGCTAATGGTGACGCACACTGTCGTAGCGATGCCGTAGCACCATGTCGAGCACGATCTCGTAGCACCCTGTCGTGGCGCTGCCGGTCGGACACAATGACTGTAATGAGAGGATGGTCCCTGCTTTGGCATCGCCTGTTTCGGGCACAATGACTGGAACGAGATCCCTGCTTTGGCATCGCCTGTTTCGGGCCCAATAACTGGAATGAGATCCCTGCTTTGGCATCGCCTGTTTCGGGCACAATGACTGGAACGAGATCCCTGCTTTGGCATCGCCTGTTTCGGGCCCAATAACTGGAATGAGATCCCTGCTTTGGCATCGCCTGTTTCGGGCACAATGACTGGAATGCGAGGATGATCCCTAGGCGGTCGCATCGCCGCAGTCGCGCCTGGAAACACCTGGCGATGAGTGTTGCGGCGACGACGATCGGGCCAAAATGTCTGCCGCCCCGCCGCAGTCGCGCCGGCAAAACCACGTGTCGCAGGCGAAACGCAACAGTAGCTTCCACAGCGTTGCCTGCTATGTATGGAAAGGAGTATAGTGCGTTCAAACCTGCGCACAACCTGTAAAGCACGGGGGTATCCCTTACACTATTTAACGGTGAAATTTACGCGGCTTATGTTTCTTCAATGGTATAGAGTATCTGAGCGAAACGTAACTTATCAAGGCTTTTATCAACGTTGGATGCTCAGCAGGACAAAAGCTTTTGGTAAAACGCTCGCTACACAGTATTCCGCGGACTGTTGGAAATCGAATGATTCCCGTATGCATTCAATGCACCTAGCGTGACTGCCGACTGGTTACTTAAAGACAAAGTTAATAGTGCAAGAAGATTATGCGATTCTACTATTTAGGCGTCCCACTGGTATCTCAGCAAGATAACCAAAGCTTAGTGAGAGAACCAAATGGCAAGCACAGAAGTTGTACTGTCGCACAGCTTCATACGATCGCTATCCCGTTTGGGCAAGATTTGTATCAGCTACCCGTAACCGAAGCGATTACAGTGTTACAAAGCGGGTAATTTTTTCGCTGCAATGCAAGCCGAGTACTTAAGCTCCGACTACCGCAACAACCAGGAGCGTTCAACTCTTATTATAGCATTTTACCTTTCCATACGCAGAAGGAACGGGTGCCCGTATTCACAAAGCTTTTCGTTCGTAAGTGCTCTTTGGCATTGGCCGGTCGCCTTCGCTAATGGTATGGCCAGTTTCAAGACCGGCTAGAGTTTCCCATTACGAAAAATTCTAGCGTAAGAGCTCGTTGCGAATACGGACCGGGATGGGCCTACACTCCGGCAATAGGTGTTTTAAGGTCTGGTATGTTGCGGTAGCATGTTGCATGGCGGTTGTGGTTGCGATGGTTGCAACAAGTGCAACATGCAAAATATAGATGGTCGCGTCACTTCGTGCTGCCTGAGCTCCTGTTCTCTGGACAGCTTGCGAAGAAGAGTGTTTTATTACACGTGTGCTGAACAGGTAGTCTTTCCTGAATGACTACAGACAGTGCTCAAGGAAGTGCATTCTGCTAAGTTTCTTTTTTTTTTGTTGTTGCGAGAGACTAAATTGATGGACTTGTGGCGTACACATATTCGCAACACAGAAAGAGGGACTCAGGCGGAGCAATTTCCAGCCCAGCCTGCCAGACTAACACCGCCTGTAGTAGCAACACCACCATTACATCACCTCCATATAGACCCCCCCCCTTTTTTTTACGTTTTCTTAGTTAATGAGGAGTTTCCATTGCGTTGCCCAGAGAGTGGAGAGTCCAAAGAATGGAGTTACCACGCAGCTCCACCCAGAGGGTGGAGCTGCGTGGTAACTCCATTCTTTGGACGTGGTAAACCGACGTGGGCGTGGTAAACCGACGATTTTAGACATCAGTGCCCTTATTCGCTAAAAAGTTCGTATGCTTGAACGTACGCAAGAGCAGATGCTGGCCGTTTCTGTCGTTCGGCGTAGAATTACTGAAAGCGCCGGCTAATGAATATCTCTTGCGACCGAAAAGCTTTGTAAATTGGGCCGCAGATATTAGAACTTTACAGATGCTTGAGGCAAGACATTAATCACAGTGAAAGAGTATGTAATATTTTTTATTTTGTGCGTTCTGCGTTTGTGAGCTCCAATGCATTTTTTAGCGGCAGACTTTCAGCTTGCTTTGTATTGTGAGAGAGCGATTGAGTGAGTAACGACATATTTGCCGATGAACCAAAAAGCTCTACGCCTTACCTCAACGCTTCAGAGGGAAAAATGTCGGGAAAGTGGTTAGGGCTATGAGTTGAACGATTGATTTATTGCGTCGTGAAGAGCGCCCAATTGTCTCTGCAGTACGAAGGCAGTGCCGATGATTCTGCCCTTCACATATATATCAATCGAAACGCACTTTACAAGCTCATTCGCGCTTGTTTCCCACTCCATTATTCTTCCTCTACTTATTTTTCTGGAAGATTCATGCCGTTATGGGTGTTTCAGCGAGGCGAGTGCCAGCGGTTTGCCCACGATGGTGGAGCACAGCGAGAGCCCGCGTACTGTTCAAGCCGCGGAAGTGGCCGGTCGACCACCGCTGTTACAGCCCTGCACTCTTAAAATTTTCACACCCTTATGGGTGTAATGCGGGTGTATTCATATTTTCACCCTTGTAAACACCCTTGAAACACCCTTTCCTAACGGAAAAGGGTGTTCGACAAGAAAACACCCTTGGAACACTCCAGTCTTTCTAATATACACCCTAAGTATAAGGGAGTAAGTGAACAAGCTTACAGTATATGATAAATGAACACTGCTAATTAAGGCGTTGATATTGGCTATACATGAAACGCGCGCTACCTGCGCTTGAATCAGGTAGCTGGAATGATTAGATCGGGGCATCTAGGCAGCAGCCCACTGGCTCCGAATAGTGGTCAAAAATGAAGTTTCCCACGAATGTTGATATCGAACGGATGACACTAACGCGCAGACTTTGCATAGCCAGATATCTGCAAAAGGCTTCAATGGCGAAATATCTACAATGCTATTACTGAATATTTAAAGGAGTGCAACCAGTTAGACTGGGAATGGTTAGGAGTGAGGGCTAACGGTAAATAGCTCAGCAACTTACGGTTTGTAGATGACATTGGCATACTCAGCAACGCTGCAGACTATTTGCAACAAACGTTTGAGGACCTTGTCGAAGAAAGTGTAAGAGTCTGATTGAGAGTTAGTATGCAGAAGAGAAAAGTAATGTTCCGCAGCCTGGCGAGAGAACGAATGTCATGGTCGGCAGTCAGCCTCTAGAACCTGCGCAGAAATATGTTTATTGAGGTTAATTACTCGCAGGGGCCTCTGATCAAGTAAGTTAACAAAAATAAAAAATTAGCTGGAGAGCTTACGGCAGGCTTTACTAAATCATGACCAGGGAGCTTACTGCTAACCATTTGTTTCTACCGCTACTAACGTATGGGGCCGAAACTTGGAAGTTACCAAAGAAGCTTGGGAAGACGTTTAGGACCGCGCAACGCGCGATGGAATGAAAATTATTAGGCATGACGATAATAGGCTGGAAGACAGCGATATGGATTAGAGAGCGAACGGGGATAGCTGATATTCTGGTTGACATTAAGAGGAAGAAGTCGTGCTGGGCAGACATTGCAATGCGTAAGGGAGAGAACTGCTGGTCTATTGGAGTTGCAGAATGGGTGCTAAGGGAAGGGAAGCACAGTCGAGGACGGCAGAGAATAATTTGGACGTGATGGAATTGGGAAACTTGAAGACACGTGGAACCAGTTAGCACAAGACAGGGGTACTGGAGATCGCTGGAGAAGCTTTCGTCCTGCGATGGACGTCAAAATAAGCTGCTGCTGATGATGATGTGACGACATCCATGCTAGCTTCGCGGCATGTCATTCATGTTATGTCATGCATGCGTGTCATGCACGTTCTGATAGCTCGATTTGCGTCGATTGCGGGGGGGGGGGGGGGGGCTAGTAGCGGCGTAGCCAATTGGGGCATGCCGGGCACTTGTAACGCTCACTAACAGTAAAATTTTTGCTGCTATGGCAATGGCCCCGCTCCTTCCCTTCTCCACGGTCAATTGGGACCCCCCCTCTCACACGAAAAACTTTTCTGGCTACGCCACTGTGGGGAGGG
This sequence comes from Dermacentor variabilis, assembly GCF_050947875.1. NCBI lineage: Eukaryota > Metazoa > Arthropoda > Arachnida > Ixodida > Ixodidae > Dermacentor > Dermacentor variabilis. The sequence goes on along the minus strand of NC_134568.1, from coordinate 115,803,092 downwards.
GGGTGTAAGATTGCTCTAGACCCCTCCCCCTAACTTGTCAACGGAAACGGGGGACGGGAGGGCAGCTGCCGCCGGGCCGCAAACCTTAGGCAGCCCAATTACCGGCTGCATTTTCCTTTGGACGTGAATACTGCTCTAATGTCATTACACTGTAGGATTCGTGGCGGTTCGAGGGCATGCGACAATAAAAAAAAACACATACAGCCATCAGCAAGTCTTAGCTTGAGCAGATCTTTGTGAGCTGGGCAAGACTTTCACAAAAAAAAAAAGCTTGGCACCCCTCTTATAGGCATTGTCAACTCTGGGTCCCACCGCTGACTGCACATTTCCGGTAAAAAAATCACGCAGGAACTCCTCTCGGATTTGTCTAAGTGTGCGTAAGCATTGTGACTCTTCCTCATGTACACGCAGTCCATGTCGTTATCGATGTTATGAGACTTGATCCGACAAGTATAAGCGATAGCGCTGCGGCGACACGAGCGGCTCTGGTCGGCGGCGCAAGCAAAGTACTGCAGGTGGCGGGGCCAGGCGCGCTGGTAACGTTCCGTTCGTTTTGAGCTGTTATCGCTCTTTAGCCCTCCTCATCCGCGTCGAACCATTATCAACCGTTCTCCGGCGGCGGCTGCTTTTGGCACGGCCGCGCGAACCGTATCTTGAAAGCGAACTGCATTGTGGACAGAGTGTGCCCACTGCTAAAAACTTCACGCGCTGTGTTCTCACCGTTTACTTCGCTTTGAAAACAGCCGCGCGTACACCTATCTTGAAAGTGATCTGCGAAAAGCGCATAGTGCGGCATCAGCTGAGAGCTTCGCGAGCGCAGTGTCCTCGCCGCTTCGGTCGCGTTGAAGCGAGAGCTAGCACGAAGGTGAATTCACTCGCTGCTGCGGGTTCTATTTTGAAAGATATCGTGCGGTACGGACTGACGGACGGATGGTTTTTCTTGTTGGATAAGTACAGAAATGCTTACGTTATAAAAAAAATCGCAGTGTTTGCGAATTTCGCGATAAGAACCAACACCAACCCACTCCCCCGCCTACCGCTGAGCGATGCCGTCTTGATCGCCCCCTTCCACCCCCGGGAAAAGGGACACTACCTATCTCAGTTGAAGAAACGATGATGAAACGTTAACGTCAAGAACGGCATTTATAACGAGTTGTCTTATGGCCTCTGGGATTTGCGCGCGAAGCTGGCGCGCGCAAACCTGGGAGGCCATAATTGGCCGCTTAATAGCATAAAAAGACAAAGATAATGCCAAACGACACAGTTAAAAATTCAAACAAATAACTGATCTTAGCTATACTGTTTGGGGAAAAGAAATAAAAAATTAGACAGCCGCAACACACGCCACTAAAGCCACCACCGCTGGCATAACGCGGAACCAACAGTTGGCAACATTCATTCGCGCGTCATTGCTTCGTCCGCTTCGTCTCCGCAACGAGAGCCGCCATCTTCTCGCGCCTAACGTATTGTATGGTTTTGTTCTCTGCAATACGCGCACACAGCTCATCGGTGGATGCACGTCTGCTCGGCGTCGCAATGCGGCCTGCGTCATTTTCTGGTGTTCGCGCAATCGGTGTGAAACATGTCGCGTGTGAAACGTTTGATAGAAGTGCCTCACGTCCAAGTCAAGCCGCCGTACGGGTGCTGTGCCGCCGTACGGGCGTAAGCCGCCGTGGGTTCTGTACGAGTGCTGTGCGCCCCGTTCTCGGAAGTGTCGACGGGTTTCCGGCATGCGGATTTCAGGTACGTGCAAATGCGTTTCGCCCTCCTATTGAGCTCCGGAGCAAAGCGTGCACTATTTCATGTGAAAGATGCAGTGCCCGTCATCATGGTGTGAATTTCGAGCGGCAAACGAGAACTTTGGCACTTAGAGCACACCGCGGCTGCTAAGTTAGCGTGGAAATTGTTCTACGTTACCGTAATATGTTGCTGTCAGTCTAATCTGCGGCTTGTGGACAGCTAGCCCATTGACGTTTGCTTGTGGCAGCGATAGGTATATAAATGGAAGCGGTAATAATTTTCGAGAGCAGAGAGTTGTTTCGCTCGATGTTTGGTCGTGTTCATGGCGTTATGAAGGCTAGAAAAATGTCTTGATCGTGCTTAGTTCCAACTCCAAGGGGCGTAACGTTGGCGCTGTATATGTTTGTTTACGGTGTCACGAGTACCACTTTCATGCTTTTGTTGCATGAGAGTGGTAGCTGCTACATGCCGCCTTGGCAGAATACAATAAAAGCAATTTCCTCACTTTCATACGTACGCAATGTGACGTAACAAAATTTCCAGCGTTTTATTCGGAGCGTAAATATCCAGTATAGTTTAGTAAGAAGCTCAAATTCTGTCTTAGCTTAGTAGGCGTGAAACAAGTGAAACTCTCATTCCTTTTTGAATTCTCCCAAACCGCACCGCCCGCAGATGCGTCATCGGGTAATTGACAGTAGCTTCGCTACGTGAGTTGTTTTATGCGCCAATATTGCCCGGTTAAGTATCCTGTTAATTTATGCTTACGCTCGTTCATCTTGATTTTAAGCGGTTACTATCCCCAAGTACCGGACGATGCCAAACTTGTGAGGTGTAGCAAACGCGGGAAATTCAAAGTGGCGTGGCTGCAAGTTCCTGTTTTTACGTTTCTTGCATTCAAAGCCAACAGACACAGTATCACTGATTTATTTTCCATTTCTGCTGTACTTGATCAATCTAATGTGACAACTGAATTAGCCCTTTAATGTTCTCCATTTACTGTGTATTCAGCTTGGCTGCCGTCCTCTCTTCAGAGGATGCCGCTGTGATGGCTCTTTCGTACAGCAAATGCTTCTAGGTCCTTGTGTTTCAAGGGCTCTGGCGAGGCAGCAGTGCTCCAAGTAATTTTACCATCCTATATATTTTATATTTTGCATCATTCTTCCACGATGGATTTTAATGTTCATAGTATTCGTGATTAGTCATCGCCATAATTTTATAGCACGTAGATTTTACGCACTTTACAGCGATAATTTTTAGGCTAGTTTACAGCCAAGTCACATCTTCCATAATACATCGTCAACATTACCACTTGTCATGGCGCTCTTTGGCCAAACCTGGCCCTTGCGCCATAAAACACCACACATCATCATCATCAGCTTGGCTGCCAGAAAATGCTTGAATTTCTTTCAGTATCCAAGTGACGAAATATTTCACTGACGGCCGTGTGTGAAACACGCAAGATGACAAAACTGATAGCAAAATTATGAGATATTTCTTTTATAGCGTTTGGACTCGACTTTTGGTGAGGGTGTCGATCGACCTTGGGCCTGGTGACAGCACACCCGACATCGCCAAAGTGCGGCCTATCAGTTGAGTGCCCCCGAATGGACCATCAACATCGGAAAATGAAGCAGAGCCAGGTAGGGGCAACCTTTACTTTGGAACAGAATACTGACAGCTCCCTCTTTTTTTAAGAACTAAATAACATATTTACAAACCAATCCTTTCTCTTTGAGCAGCCTACATAGAATTGTTTTTTGCTTGTTATACAGACTTTCAGAAAGCAGTTCTTCTGAACCCTTTTTGCATGCACAAATAAATAAAGAGGAGTGCACTTTCTGAAGAAATTGATGCACTGAAATGTGCGTTCGACACACAAAGAGATGCAAAATAACCAACAACTTTAAAGCGGTAAAAAACACGTTTGAAACATGTTCTAACATCATAACCCGCCTTGGCATACGGATCTAAATATAACAGCAACAGAGGTGCATGCAGAGAAGTGTTTGTAAATGTTTGCAAGATATGTACATTGTCTAAGAAATTGTTTTTATTTACTTGGAGCTTCTTGGTGCCATGGCAGTGCAGTAAAAGCTCAAAATGATGCCCCTGCTCCTAATAAAGCACCTTTAAATTTTAAAATTAAATTATGTGCTTTTACATTCCAAAGTCACAACCTGAAGTTTTGGGAACCTGGCCTTCTTTAATGTACACCTGAATCTAAGTGCATAAGCGTTATTGCATTTTACCCTCATTGGAGGGCAGCTGCCATGGCCTAGATTGAAGCTGGGACCAGCATGACTGAGCAGCATGGCATCATAGTAAGTGGGCTATAACACAAGGTCAAAATGAGAAATACTGCTTAGAACTACCAACTTCTTGGCTCACAAGCACTTTGCACTAAGTTAAAGGAGTATGGAGTACTGACAGCGACCGTTTATGTACCAATTTCTTTTTAGGCTGACTGCATTATTAGGGTGCGAAGCTTCAATTAGTCAGAACCAGCCTAAATTACAGAACCAGCTCAAAACACGCACCATGTATAGCTGGATTTGGACATGAAAATGGAGTCAATTCATGTCGCCGAAAATGGAGGTGGCAGTCACACTATTTCATGCATTTTGCCTAAAACATAGTCAATAATAATTAATTGATTTCTAAAATATTCTTTTCAAAAAGTTTTTTTCAAGCATGAAAGGAGGAGCCAAACGTTGTTCAGGTGCACGAGCGGTTAGTTGCACGGCACTTCTTGCATGTGTTCACTGGCTTCTTTCAAGCCTGAAAAAAAAATTTGTTGCACCTATTGAGCAGTAGAAAGCTGGATAGGGAATTTTTCAGGATGCTCTACAATTTTCGCACTGACACTTTTGCTTTGAATATAATTCAGCAGTTAAATAATCTTTAATAACTAATTACCTAATTAGGAAAAATGCAAGAATTGGTTTCACTTCCTCAAAGCGATGGCAAACGACATTACCTTGGTGCTGTCCAGCTACGTGGCACTTGTACATATTTAAAGCATGCACATGTCATACAGACCACCTCGTAATTACAAGGCATATGCAGAAGTGGCTAAGTTGTCTGAGCCAGCCATGTGTAGCGAATCATGAGAAATAGCCATGTTTCTTTGACTTAAGGGCATGATAAGATTTACATGCTCGACACCTTGTATCAGTGTGTTCTAGGCCTGTTCGTAGTTTAGCTGCTACATAAACAATATTTCTCCACGTGTAAGCTCATATGCATCTTTCAGGTATATTGCCTCATGTGTCCAAAATAAACCATCCTCGCGCTTCCTTCATTATGTCTTCATCTATTGCTGTGCTAAATTTTTAACATGCAACTGCACAAATTTTCATCTAGTTTTCATATTTCCTCGTTGTTTGGTGGCTTTATTTCTGAACAAGTTGTTTTCGTTAAACCCTGTTGCACACAGCAGTACACAGCATTTCTGCCTGGAGTGGGTATTTTTTTTTTTCAGATTGACATTAATACACCTTGCCTGGGCAATGTAAGGCATTCTACATAACACGGCCCCACAATAATGTATTATATTGCATTCCAGCATCATGCAAAACTGTTTACTTACCAGATTAGAATATGTATAAGTGTTGGAAGTAACAGAACTGGAAGAAGCCAGCAGATAATGAGGCCAAGGAAAGCATACAAGAACATGTTTAAAGTTTTTTATATTAAGTATAGAAGTGATAAATTCTAGGTAAGTGAAAGTGGATTAAAAGATATCCAGCTGTGGGTGGGGAACGGACCCATAACCTTCACATTACGCATGTGATATACTAACCACTGGGGTACTACGGCCGTGTTCGAGCGTCGACAATCTGAGGGGCCATTGTGGACGGTTGAATGCTGCCTCGGTGGCACAGTGGTTAGTGCATCGCATGCCTAATGCAAAGGCTGTAGGTTCGTTCTCCCCCTATGCCTGGTTGTTTTTGACCATTTTCATTTCCCTTTATCCTTTCTACATTTAAATAGAAAATTACAAATAAGTTTCCACGTGCCTTCCCTGGCATCTTCCAGCTGTGATTCAGAAAAATTTTGACCCTCAGTAGCCTTTCTTCTCGTTTGGAAGAACAGGAGCTTCATTTTAAAATAATGAATTCACCTTGTTCAGCATCTCAATGTGGTCTCAAATCTTATCACAGCATATGTATTACGAAGTGAAGTTTTAAGATGATGATATAGCATGGGACCTAATTAGTAGCCTTTGTGTACAGATATATGACTAGTCTAATAAATAGGAGGATTTTAAGAAGCACTTCTAACATGGTCTGAGCATGTGTTTAAAAAAAACTAATCTAGCATGATTTCAGGCATAACTGTTGCCCCTGAAAAATATTTGGATCATCTGCATTGGCATTGTTTTTAGAGAGCACCAATACTGCTTTGACAGAAGTAGCCTCGTGGAACATGAAGCATCGCTTCTTGCTGAGTCAAGGAAATATCTGCATATCTGAGGTGCATGTGTCATATGCTCGAATGCTGTTTAAAGGCTGCTAATAAGAAAATTACTTTAATTGCCTTCCAGGGATTGCTTCAGTAGTCTATGCTACTCGATCATAAACAATTTACCAGAGTGAACATTCATCACAGTTGGCGTTGCAATGTTTGCAAAATACCGCAATTGTCTACTAGACATGTGACTGCACTAAAACTTGAAATTAATGACCAGTAAGATTTATGGGACCAGCAAAACTTAGTTTATTACTCCAGAACAAAATGCGAGGCACTTCGGTTATTTCTGTCATAGAGTTTCTTACAGTAATTACTAGAGGGAGCTCTGGCGCTGCAGTCGTACCACCATGGGAATGACGGGAAGCACATGGATTTGTCTGATATTCGTGCTTGTGAATTCAGACGTTCTTGTGGCTTCGTATATTATACGCTATAAAAATCTTATTGTCGTAAATTTCAGCGCAGTCTATACTCTTCGAAGTGCAGATGACGGCGCCAACACGCACAATTGCTATTAATTGCTTGTCCAGGTGGCCAAATCGAAATGCGCCAAGAGTCTCAAGGGACTGGTATGCCCGCGATAAATTCATCAGGGCGTTGCACTTGCTTGTCGTTACATGCCTCCGTGGCTTAATGGTTTCAATATCAGACTTCTGTTCTAGAGTTCCTGTGTTTGAATCCTGTCGTCGGACGATTTTAATGATTATTTATTTGTTACACAGTATATTGTTGAAAATGACTAGTTTACAAAGTCACAAAGCCGTTTGAAGCCAAACAGACGAAGTTTAGGCATATCCATGTACTTCCCATAATTTCCATGCTGGTACAACCGTTCTTGTTTGATCTCCTGTGGACACTAACGTCAGAGTTCCCTCTAGCAATTGTATGAAACACTGATTTCTGCACCTCGCTCGTGCAGAAGGGGCACCACACCTGCTGCGTAAACATGCACTACCTTTCGGCCAAGTGTAGGGAATGCTGTGAACTCGCCCTGTACAAAGCCTGCACTAAGTAAAACAAATCACAACGTGCATTGCTGCCACGTTGAACTGGTGGAATGAGTAGTGAAATGCAGCACCTCCTGAACTAGTTCAGAAAGTGCAGGTTAATCAAGTGGAGATTATATAGTAAGAGAAGTTGAGTGATACTGCATTACATTCAGGAAATATACTTCATGATACTTTTCCATTTATTTCCTCAGTTATTAAGAATCCCTTTTGCATTGTTGGACAAAACTACAGAATGCCTACATATTTTCTAGCATTCACTGGTAGCAAACATGTAAAAACTTGTTCTAGTTTCTGGATTGTCGCTTTAGCCGTTAACACCCAAGTTAATTCCGGAAAAATGTACCAAATTTTCCAAATTTCTTACGTACTCAATTTTTCGGTGTCATTCTCATTCTAAAAATATATTACTTCATTGGTCTCTGGTTAGAAATAGCACAAAAATAAGAGCTGCTCTTGAGGGCAGCTTTCCCTCAATGCCGACTGTAACTCATCTTTGACAATAAGAGCAGCATAACATTGGGCAGAAAGATTGCGACTCATCATTGGCGATATTGGTACTACCTCCAGTCACTACTAGAGCTTGGGATCAATGGTTAAAGGTTGCCACTTTGTTGCTGCCCAATTTTAATTCTGCAGCTGTTACACTTGGGTGTAGCGTGTGTATGTACGTGTGCATGCATTAAAATGACTTCACGCTAGAGCAAAGCAACTGTAGTGCAGAGAGGCATTAGTCATCTTTATATATTTGCTTTGTAAAGATGCACTAAGTTTATCTTTTGCAGTATAGACTTGGCGCTCATTGGCCAAAGATGCCCTTGTGCTACTAAAACCTGTCAATCATTTCGCTTTTTGCAGTAGCAGCTGCTTATTCCTTTTTCAAGATCGGTCTGTGAGTTTTAATTTGTTTTTTTTGAACTGTGCAATTCCCACTCACAGGACTGCATGTCATCTGAGGTGTTCCTTTTTCAATCAAGAATGTTGAGGTTGCGTTTGTGAAACTTGATTTCTTGCCTCAAACGAGCATGTACAAACTGACCAAGCTGATAATTCTACCTGATTATATATTAAATATGTTGCAGTTATGAACCCTCATAATGAATGACACATAGTATAAAAATTTTATCTAATAAAACAATTTAATGCAATTTTTCATGTTTTTCGCGTTCGTGTTCACTTCTCTACTCTCGTGTCCTGTCTGCATGCCTCACCTCTTCTTTTGCATATTAAATATCGTATAAACTTAACCATGCTTTTTACCACAGTGCAGGGGGAAAAGGTTCCGGTAAAACCATGCATTCAGTATGGTGGCCCAGATGTGTATGCAAGCAACCTCCTTCATGTGGACCAAGAACTACTCTGCAGTGTCTCGCAGACTTCCATGCGAAGCCCTCAACATTCTCGTCTCAGTGGAATGGCTCCTCATCTATCTGCGTGTCCATCACCAAGACGGCCAGTTGTAAAGCTCCTGTACCCGTTTAAGAAAGCTTAATGATTTTTTTATTTAGTGTTCACGGTTGGCCGTAGAATCTTAACATTTTTGATGTTTCTAACATTTTTACCTGGCACAAAGTGGTGCAATAACTTTAAACCAGTGTAATGTATTTAAGTGATGCTCGCTCTAATGCCTATCTGGTTTTGTTTGTGTTTAAGAAATTTGAATGTCTGATGAGGTAACAGCATTTGAATTTCTCATCGTGGCTCTTTTCAATGAGCTGCTAGGAAATAAGACGCAAAACTTATCACACGCCAGTTGTAGCATTTTTGTTTTCATGACTGAAGTATACTAGTTTCAAAAGATGGAAAGTGGGGAAAGAAGCCTCAAGAACATAATCATCCTAGGATTGTCATGTCCTTACAACTCTGCATTGACTAATGCCTCATGCATCTTGGGAGCACATTGGTCGCAATGCCTACAGGTATACTTGATAAGAGAATAGCTTGCACTTAGATTTGCCACGCAGTTGATGGCTGATGGCTTTTGTTTGTCGTCTTCATGTTACTACTATGTATTCAAAATTCATTATATATATATATATATATATATATATATATATATATATGTTCGTTGCAATAAATGTTTAGTTGAGAGTTAGCGCTCATCCTGTCTGCTTCTAGTCTGTGTCCGTGTCACTTAGCGCTACAATCCAAGATCATGGTACTGTACCAACTCGCCCAACTTTATATCCTTGTGTTAAAGACACACTCAGACTTGTTACTTATGTGACCGGTTATTTTTGTGCTTTATAATAAGATGCAGTGCTTTTCGAATGAAAACTTGTGATAGTTTCTAGTGAGGTTATTTAAAAAAACTGTTCTGCTTAAAATTTAATTGAGCAAGCCTGTGCCATTATTCGGTGCTTGTGTCTTTGTATTGGTATGGTTTTACTCCTTATCTTCCTTTCTTACTTTTAAAATGTGCAGATATTATTATGTAACCATTTCTCTTTAATGAAATAAATACTTTTCTTCTGACATTTTGTCACAAATTTTACAATGATTTTGTTCGATTAGGTAACCTTAGACTAGTTGATTGTTATTCTGGTAGCTTAACTTACCATGCCTGTGGAATATTCAATGCAAGCACATGGTGAAAAATAAACTAAATTATTGGGTATAAGCAGGTGACTGGCAGTAAATGGAGCATACATATATTTCAGGAAATAGTGCATGCTTATATATTGAACAGCACGCACAGCTACACATGCTGCTTTGTTCGTAAATGCGGAAACATTACTCGACGTGGAAGCACTTTGTTCTTTGCCTTTCAGTGCTACCTTTAAGTCATATGTGTGAAAGTACTAGTAGAAGCATCCCGTGGAGATAAATGACAGCTTTGATGAATAGAGGTATAAAGTGTGTGCTTAAAACGGCAAAAAACTGCTTGACAGGCAAACGTATGCTTCTGTAGTACTGCACTTGTTATCGTCGCCAATCCATGCATTGCTTGCGCTCTATTGCATTCAATATGAGCTACAACGACGAGCTATGGTGTCTTTCCCTCCTGGTCGAGCTGGTGTTGCGAAAATTTTTTACCAAGAAAAGTGGAGGTTTTTAAGTATTTCTGAAATGCATGTAACCATGCTTTTGGCTGTGTGCTGTTTCCACGGGGTTATAAGCACTGGTGCGCCAAGGTGCGGGAGATCCTGTGTCCTTAGTGCAGCGCGCATTGTGATTGCGCTCTGCATCCTGCCAGCAGTGTACTATCACTGCAGAGGAAGATTAAGAAAAGCATGGCGTGTGTGCCTTGCTGCAATGGCGAAACCTTAAATTCTTTGCCTGAAAGGGTCGCGCGTTATGCTACCACATGACGGACCTGAAGCGCAATATGACGACGCCTTACAGATTCTGGCTCATACTGAACAAGGTAGTACCATAGCTAAGGCTAGCCAGCATTCACAACAGCTAGTCTGCCCATTAACTACATGGCTGTAGTGAACACTAAAATACTTGCAGGGATAACACCCTTTTGGAAGGGTGTTGTCCATGCTACACCCATATTGAAAGGGTGGTGTCTGTGTTACACCCCATATAGAAAGGGTGTTGTCTGTTTTACACCCATAGACGAGGTGACGTCATATTAACACCCCTTCTGTTGTGGGGTGTTAATTTGCCCCCCTTTGCTTGGGGTGTAGCAATACACCCAAAAAGGGTGTCACCCATGGGACAAGTCGTTTACACCCTTAAGGGTGTTAAAATTTTTAGAGTGTGGGCGTATAAGCGTGGTCACCCTTGCGTTCACGGTGACCTACCGCCTCGTTTACTGCTCCTGTACGTAACAGTGCAACAATGTCGGAAGCATATCACTTAGGATCTACCCATGTGGTTCCCCAGTTAACCCGATCCTACCCAAGCGGGGCACGACGTGACTGGGGTCACAAGTAAGTACAGAAACACCGGCTCATGAAAAAAGTGTCACTGGGCCTGCTCTTCGTTTCGTGAAGTGTTGGCGGATCGTTGGAAAACGGTCGTTTTCTGAGCGCACTATCATCGTGTGCACGCTTTCAACGAAGACGAAAAGAAATGGAACAATGAGCCAGCGAGCGCCATGCATGCGACCACTGAGGATCAGGCGACGTCGCCGTCTACTACGCTTCCATATGCGTTGGTGCAAAACGGCAAAATGGAAGGTGAACTTCTTTTGACCCCCGAGGCTCGCGTATTTTTCTCTCTCTTTTAACCCGTGCTTAGCGGCTGCTGATGAAGGATCAGTCGGCCTACGGCTTCAGAGAAATAACCCTGCCCTCTGGTTTGGTTTCCTGGGCGCCGAAAGAGGTCACCGGTTTGCATCGTTGCTACCGTAGGCGAAAGTCACGCTTTAGTCTCAAATAATGCGCACCGAGGCACACAAAAAAAAGGAGGAGGAAGAATGGTGCATGCAAAAGGAACAGGCAAATGAAAGGGAGATAATCCGTCTACAGAGTTCACCCAGAAAGGAAGAGCGTACAGCAGAGGGCGCGGCTTTGGGCGTGCGGTGCATACGACCCATTGGTAATCGTCTCGCTGGGAACGCAAGGCATGTCATACTTCTCATCGCCTCTGCAGCTTGGTGTGCAAAAAATAGCCTCTTTCCCGCCGTTTTAGCCATCTTACATCTGAGTGATGTTTAAAGAACACGCACGCACGTGGTGTGAGGAAAAAGAAAATGAAGAGTGAGAAACTTTCCTCTCACACGTGACGCTCTACTGTATAAGGGGGCTGCTGTCAAACTTGGGGGCTACAACCCAAGCAGAGAAGGCGCGGCATCTATTATGGGAATACTAATGAGGTATATTACTCCTGTTAGCTGGTGCGTCCATCACACCCCGAAAAGACATAACGATCTGCGGAAGGAGGTTAACGCTGAGTGAAAAAGAATACTTCCTGTGGTGAGGTTTTAGTGCTTACATCTATAAAAACGACAAGCGACGCCTTAAAAAGGAAGTTTTTAGCAAAAGATGTATATGCAAATAAAGCCGGCGCCCTGTTTTACGTTCCTCCTGAAAGCTTCGTTATGTACACAGCATGCAAAGTACACATGATGTTAACACGCCACCCCGACTCGCTTGTCGCGGAAAGTGCGCCTCTTCAATGTTATGTTGTTCTTGTTTTTACTGGTACGGAGCTGTCGAGGAGCACACTACAGAGTTTCTTTCCTTGTGAGAGTGTGCCTTAAAGAGGTGCCTAGAAATATTTCTTGAGTTTATATATATATATATATATATATATATATATATATATATATATATATATATATATATATATATATAGAGAGAGAGAGAGAGAGAGAGAGAGAGAGAGAGAGAGCAGAACGTAATCGCACAAACAACGCGCTACTACCTCCGCCATCACGTTACCGCACACCGCAAGTGCCCGCTGAGCGTGCGGCTCCTGCGCTGCAAGACGCACGCGCAGGGGAGGCAAGGGTAACAGGATAAAATTATGACGCAAGATCTATGCCTCGCGGCATTACTAACATCCTCATAGATGTCATAAAGACATTACACGCCAGAAATGCGTGCAAAGGAACGGGAAATGGAAGTGATCAAAATGCATAAGAAGCTCGTCGGCGCAATGGCATAAGCAACCATATTAGACAAATTGTTCATATAATATTTAAGAATGTCGATGCCTTAGATAACGCTACAGATGTTTTTCTGTGGTCACTTTGCAAGTGACAGCGGTACATCTTAGCCACTACATGATAGACCTCAACGAGGAATGACGAACAAGTTTAACCAATAACAATTCTGCTCAACAACGAAACAAGAAACTAACAAATTTTTCTGCGAGCAGATTTAGTATTTCATTGCTCAGAATCTCCTCAACACTTCGACCTTCTGCGGTGGCCCAGTGCCTATTCCGTTCTGCTCCTACACTAGGCCGCATTTCGGTAGCCACGGAATGCAAGAGCACTCAGGTACATAGATTTAGGAGCACGTTGGTGAGCCGCAGCTGGTCAAAACTAATCCGGAGCCATTCACCCATCACGTCTCCCATCATGCTGGCATTGGTTTAAGACGTTAAGCCGTAAGAATCAGTCTCAAAATGCCGCAGACACTGCGGTATCAAGCGGTTCTTCTTTGGATCAATGAGAGAATGTTCGAGTTACTGCCGCGCCGCAACGAGAAGTCGTAAACAGCGGGTGCTCAAGAAAAATGACCAGCCTTCATTTTACTTTCAGCAGGCAGGAGGTTGTCGCCGCCACCACAAGCACCTGTGCTAGAGAAGTGTGCCGGCATGAAACCATGCAGCAGCAGCAGAAAGGAACGTGACCTAGATTCCTTTGTCTCAGAAGCTAAGCGCTGTTACTTCAAGTTTAATACCAGAGTGTCCGACCTACGTCACGCCCTCGATCGTGCGAGGGAATCCTGAGTCAGCTGGATAAAGGAGCTTACAGCATTGCGCTGTCCGGAGGATCTGGTTAATGTGCTCGGCCCGGCGCTGGAAACAAGCTGTTATGCCATTAATCACAGCCTATACCCAAGGTCGCAGGGCTTGCGTACCCGCGTGAGCTGCATTCTAGCCACGGGGATAAGTAAGAAGGCACTCCTTGTTTTGCTTTCTTAGTGTCCTGTGATGCTATGCAATTATTCCCTAGCCTTGAAATCTGCAATTCTGCCCCACATTTAATCACGGGGGGCACTCCCGCGCTTGCCCCTCAAATTCTCGAGGAGAGCGCGGGCGTCCCCACAACTTATCTCGCTACTGCAAGAAAACCGCCAGAATCACCAAGCTAAGAAAGCAAAACCGAACTGCACGACACGTGGGTCGCAAGCGGCTTACATTCCTGAGGAGTAACGCTGGTCACAGCCGCCAAGTGGCGCCAGTGTAGGGTAGTTCCTTTCGTCTACTGAAAACATAAAATCTACTCGAGTAAAAGAAAGTACTGGCACAATACCAGGCGGACTATGAGAGCGCCATAATTTAATTCACAGCAATGCTACAAAGGAATGAAACCAGATATATACCAAAAATTCCCAAGGACTGCGTTGTACTGTTTAATATAACGAGAGCATCGTTGCTGTTTCAAGGTGCGGCTGCTGTAGAAAAAGCTTACATTAAGTGCATGCCTTTTTAGCCGAGATTGAAGAAAACACCACAGAAATAAAAAATGCTCTGGGGCCCCTATAACGTAAAACTATTCCAATATGTTTTTATTGCAATATCCTGACATCAAATTTGCGTATCGCCGACTCAAGCCTAAGGCGGTCACCCGCGGCGTTATCTCAACAGACCAATCAAACGCTTTCCTCGTTCATAGGAGGTCACTTTTGTTTGCTTGAAAAACGAATGACATTGCCTACACTGAGCGGTTTGTCTTATTTAATTGGCTGACAAGAGGCGTGGAGCACGCTCAAGTGGAGAGGGGTTTGATAGGGCCGAGCCACTGCACTGAAAATTGATAGCGGGATGAATACGGTGGTGTCAGCGTCTGCAATTGGTCCGCTTTCCAATACTGAGCTTGTGGTGGGTCGTTAACAATCGCGACGGCATGCAACGGAAGCTTAAGAGTGACGCTGAAACGGATCCTCAGTAAAGAAGAGTTCGCCGAACGAGATCGTAAACGTGCCGAAAGTGCTCGAGAACGTTACACGGTCACGCAAAAAGTTTTTTACAGGCAAATAAACCCATGCTCTCCGGCAGGTGCGAGTAGCCAGTGCCCGAGCTATCCGCGGCAGCCATCTTTTATTCCTTTTGGAACGTGGCAGCCTGAGTCTATTCAGAAGAAAATTCGGTTTTGTTCGGCATGTTAATGCATCTTTAACACGTACACGTCAATTTGACGAGGTTAGTTTTGCGGCTTTGTGACGTCGCATGACAGGCAGGTTAAGTGGGTGCAGGCCGAAAACTTTTGACCAATAGCCGAGCGCTAATGGTGAAAATACGTCGAATGAGGAATAACTATTTTTCTTTTGTTCCGTAGAATCATTCATAATCAGTGTGTACACGTGATATCAGATGGGGACCTATCGCGCTTTTCGTGACGTCGCGTGACAGACAGGCGAAATAGGGGTGACGTTCAAGGCATGAAATCCACCAAGCCCATCGACTATGACGTCATGTTCTGGAAAAGAAGGAGGAAGGGTTTATTTAGCTTGGTTGCATGGCTCCAGTGCGGAAGCACTCCATGCAGGTCATATTTATGTTTATTCTCTTCTTCTCCATCTCTCCTCTGGAATCATGTAATCCCATTCCCCATCCCTATATAGAGTAGCATGCCAGCGGTTGTATACGCGCCGGCAAAATTATCCGTTTTTCTAATAAAGAGTCTCTCCCTCTCCATGCAGAAGCAAGTTAACGTCTCAGTTCACATCAGGACTCTCTGTCACACACTCGAAAAGTCTCTGCTTTTAATACCGTCGTCTTCCCTAAGCGATTCGACTAGGGGAATCTGAGGACTGTCCAGCAGGAAATCATATTCATAGGTTCCGTTGCGTTACCACGCCCTTGCCACCACCCGTAACTCCGCCTCGAAAAAACTGGTTTGTAATTTGCGGAAGAAAGAAATCATCCGGCGACACCTGGTTCGTTCGTCGTTCTCCACCCCCTTCTCGGCTCAGCCTGCAAGGTGAGGCGCGCTGAGGTCCTTTCGTGTGGTGATTTGACTCGTCTAATTAACTGAGCTTATCCATTCGTTGTTGTGGTTCCCTCCAGTTTATCCTTTTCTCCGGTTTCTGGCTAATGGCGGAGTGAGCGCTTTTAGTCGTTGTCCACACCGCGCTGACGTCTGGTTAGGATGTGCGGTGGTTTGACACGTGGCAAACGTTCAATTAACATCCTTTGTGATGTTGAGACGTAACACTGCATTCTTGAGGAGGAAAGCAAGCTAACAGGAACTTGTGTGTCGGTAGGTGAAGACTTCTGCGAAGAAACACGCAATTCTCGCAAAGCGCTTCTTGATTTCGGAAAGTCGAGTGGTGAGCATCATACTTTTGGATACAATAGGCTTTTAATTAATAAAGAATGTTTTGTATACTGCGCACAAACGGATAGCGTTTGTGAAAGAAATCGGAAAACTGAGCCAGCGCCTACAAATGGGCACGCGTCAAACCCGCGAGCCAATAGCACGCCGTCATCATACCTATCGCACGTAACTACGCAGTCTTCAGAAGCGAACCAAGTTTCATTCGTTTTTATTAATATTAGAAATCTTTTAAATAAACGAGATTACTTGTCCTCACTGATAGATGATTGCTCGGCTGATATAGTCGTGCCAACTGAAACGTGGCTATCGAGCAAAATTTGAAACAGTGAAATTATTCATTACAAACAAGGATACAACTTTTACAGATCGGATCGCACTACAAGAAGGGGTGGTGGCGTTCTCGTTGCAGTATCTCCTCAGTTGCAGTCATGTCCAATCCCCACAAATTTTATGTTGGAAATTGGCTGTGCTTGTGTCCATGTAGATCACTGTGATATAATTTTGTGTGCGTGCTACCGGCCCCCTCATTCATCTGAATCTTTTGCAATGGCTTGCATGACACCCTACACAACCTTGTGATTTGGTACCCGAATTCATTTATATTTATGTTGGGTGATTTTAATTTCCCGAACATTGTTGTGAAGTGTGATGGTGCCACGGTTACATGCCGCACGCTGGAGAGTGAAACGTTTATTTATATCTGCAATATATTAACTATACTTGCAATAATATATTAACTTGTCTTAGATTATCTATATGCCTACACGAACTAATGCTACTTGCTCTAATATCTTAGATTTGATTTGTACTACAAATCCTGACTTAGCCTCTTCTGTTCACTATTTAGATGGGTTAAGTGACCATCGTGTTATACACTTTATTTGTTCCCTTCAGTGGAAGCGGCGAATGCCTCTTACTACTATAATTAGAGATTATGGAGCCATTAATGCTCAACTTGAAATGTTCACTGAAAACTATATATCGGAATTGTTACGTCCGAGTGTGGACGTGAACTGGACAATTTTTAAAAATAAGATATTGGCACTTATTGATAAATACGTGTCAACTCGCTCTATTCATGCTGCTTTTCACTCTCCTTGGTTCACGTCATCCTTCCTTTGTTTGAGGAAAAAAACACTCGTACTGTAAGGCATTATCATCTGACACTCCTGAAAGGTGGGAAGCTTGTCGCTGCGCAACGTTTCAGTACAAGAATGAAAGTGCCGTAGCAAAGCACAACTTTTTCAGCAAAACCCTGCTCTCTCTTTTGCAGAGTGACTCTCGAAAATTTTGGAATGTTATTAACGGTCCCAAAAAACACGATATTGTGCTTCGTGATGATCATGAAAAGGCTAATCCAAGCAACAGGTGCTGTGACATATTACAAAATGTATTCAAATCATCATTTTCTAACGGCATTAGTATCGTCTTGCGTAAGTTTGATTGTCCTGATTTAACTATTATGGATCCTATTCTCATTGATGCATTCTGAATATTTAGCCTAATACAAGAACTGAAGAACTCTGCACCTGGTGCTGACGGAATTACCTCCCAATTTCTGAAACAAACCGCTCCATGTTGTTCAATTATTTTGGCACAACTCTTTTCACAGTCTTTAGAATGTGGAGCGTTACCTAGCGACTGGAAGGCCAGAAGAGTGATATCTATTCTCAAACAAGGTGACACAGCTAACCCATTAAACTACAGGCCCATATCGCTAACCAGTGTCCCATGTAAGCTCTTAGAACATGTTATTTACTCGAAACTAGTTGCCTTTCTAGAATCAAGTAACTTGTTCAGTAGTAGCCAGCATGGTTTTAGGAAATACTTATCCTGCGAAAATCAACTTTTACTTTTTACTAATGACCTGTTTTCTTCTGTTGACATTGGTTCTTTTATAGGCTGCATATTTCTCGACTTCCAGAAAGCCTCTGATACAGTTTCCGATCATCTTCTTCTTAAGCTCAGTACACTTAACATTGGCCCGCAACTGCATAAGTGGATCGAGTGCTTCCTAGGCAAAAAAATCCAATACGTCAGAGCCAACGGTAATGACTCGCATACTTGTCCCGTAACTTCTGGTGTGCCACAGGGCACTGTCCTGGGGCCACTACTATTTCTCATTTATATTAATGACTCAACTGCGTGCGTTTCCTCAACTCTTATATTATTTTCTGATGATTGTGCAGTTTACCATGCAGTGACTAAGCCAAATGACTGTACCGCTGTTCACTTAGACTTAGATAGTGTTTATTCGTGGTGTAGTGACTGGTCGATGAACCTAAATATTAATAAAAGCAAAGTAATGGGGATTTAGCGCTGCAGTGTTCCTAAATATTCGTTTTCGTACTCTCTTAATGGCTCGAAATTAGTTTCCGTCTATTCCTACAAATATCTTCGTCTCCACATTTCCAATGACTTAACATGGCATGAGCACATTCATTATGCAATTGAAGTAGTAACTTCATAGCGCGATAAAAACACGGAAACAAGAAAGGCGGACAAGGACAAGCGCTGTTTGCACTGTTAATTATTATGTACTTAACAGTGGGAACCGCATGCATGGTTTCTTTCGCCACAACTTTTCTTCAGCCCACGGCTCACTAAAGCTAACGCTATACAAAACGCTAGTTAGGTCCAAACTACAATACGCATAATCGATCTGGGATCCCCCATCATAAGTGCTCATTTCGTCTCTTCAGGCCATCCAGAACCGTTCAGCTCGTTTTATTTAATCCAATTATTCTCGTACTTCTAGTGTGTCTGCAATGACATCTTCTCTTAACCTTCCTCATCTGTTTTGCAGACGAGCAGTTGACCGTCTCTGTCTTTTTTATAAAATATTTTTCATTAACCATGAGCTCAAAAGCGCTCTCTTTACCGCTCCTTCCTGCCTCTCATCACGTTTTGATAATCTGTTTAAAGTTCAAGTGCCAAGCTGCCGTACCAACTTGTATTTTCATTCATTCGTGCCAAAGACGTCGTCGCAATGGAATCAACCTCTATCAACCGCCTCCATCGCCAGCAACCCTGATCAATCTTAATTCAAGACGTACATCTGCAATAATGTATAACTGTACCACTCCTCTTTGTAACGCCGCAATGGCATTGAGAGTTCTTAAATAAATAAATAAATAAATAAATTGGGCCATCTCCGGTTTTTTTTTAACGTGCACTTAAATCACGGCTGTTCTTTTTTTTTTCATTTCGCCCCCATCGAAATGCGGCCGGCGGGGCCGGGATAGGGCGTCGATTTCCTTCCGCAAGAACACCGATAGGAAACGACGATCACAAATGAACCTGCCAGGCATTTTGCATCTCGAAAGCGTTCAATGACCACAATACAAGCTAGTACGCAGAGAGTGTATTTATTCAAAGCATGGCTCATGCTGGAGTTCGAGGCATGCCAAGTTTGCCCAAGACAGGCCGATCCTGCTCCTTCACGCCTGCCGACACGGGATGGGAGCGTCCCTGATTCAGAGGGACGGGGCCATAAGTCATTACCGCCACTGTCCAACCTGCATGCCCAAACGTTTGCGCACATAGAACTGCCGACGTGTAACGCACGTAGTAGTCCCCCGTTAGCGTGCACAAAGCTTCAACGCAAGAATTCGAACTGATTTTTTTTAATTTGTGCTATGCGATACAGATACGCAAGTATTAAATAGACTCTCGGAAAGCCGGCGAGAAAATATGATACTTGGGTATTAGTGCAACAAAATGGCGATACAAATCGTATGAACGTAAAACAAGGCATGGTATATTTTTGCTAAGGGGTAACACTCGCACTGACATCGTTACAAGTGAATGCGATAACAAGCACTTATCCAACAAGCTGCGCAGTTGCGCCGCTTTGACGACATAGTGAAGATATATGCGGTTATTAGCAACATTTGTATCAGTACCCCTGAACAAGCGACAAGTCAGAGGGCGAGAGTTAGGGAGGGAAGAGTGGGAAAGGAAAACAGACGTTGGTCAGTGATTATTTCTGTTCACTGGCCTGCTCTAGTAGTGAAAGTATGAGAAAGTAATAAATAAAGAAGACTGCAAGATGCACCAATCTCTGCAATGTATATTTTATTTCATTGTATTACCTTAAAGACCCGCGAAGGGTATTACATAAATGAGGGAACATTCACATCACTTATATTGCTCAATACAATGAAAAGTGATTTGCAATAATTTCCGTGAAAGTGGATGAGGACATAATGAGAGCGATGTCGTTGGATAGGTCATTCCAGTATGCTGGAACACGGGGAAAAAATGAGGCGGAAAAAATGACAGTGCGGGCAGGTGGCCGGGAAACTTCAGATGGATGACGCGTGCAGTGAGATATGCGGGCTGGCGGGACAATGTAGGGTTCGCAGCATTGTGAACTGTGGAAAAACTTGTGAAATAAGCAAAGACGGCGAAGGCGTGAAAGTTGTAATAAACCCGATTCCGCTTTCAAGCATGATACACTGATGTCGTATGAATATCAAGAGTGAATAAATAGGGCTGCTCTGTTTTGAAGTGACTCAAGTGCATTAATAAGGTAGGTGTGATGCGTGTTCCAAATGGGTGATGCGTATTCTAACTTCTGTATGAAAAGCGTCTTGTATGCTAGTAATTTTACGAGTTGCGGGGCATGGCGGATATACGAGCATATATATGTCTGTATGGTGCGAATGACGGTGATTTGCTCCGGAGCACCGTCAGTTGCACTTCGCTCCTCGAAGAGGCTGGTCTTGTGTCGAGTGAGCTCCTGAACAACACATTGCACTGCAGAGCCAGCAGCAAGGGGTGTCTTTCGCCTTCTTATCGAGACTGAATAGTAATGGAATTGCCACTGACGGTTTCGCGAGCGTGGCATCACAGGCCAAAGAAGTGAGAAATGCGTTCCGGAAACGAAGCCCTTGCTTGCACACCTCTTATCAGCTTGAGATTCTTGTCTACCTGGCCACGCGAATAGCCTTCGAAGAGAGTCCCCTCGTCCTTGCCCGCGCATCTGCGCCACCGGTTCCGAAAAAGGTCGCTGCGCCGGAACCTGTGGTTACGCGCCGTAACAAATGAGCCGTGAGACCGGCTGCCCGATGCTATCTGAACGTCCGCGCGACATCGTGGCGGGCCCGATGGGAGGGGGACCCCTGTGTTGCGCGCGCTCGGGACGTGCAGACGCAGTTTCGAAAGGTGCAAGGGGGGGGGGGGAGACCTTCTAACGCTCTCGTCAAGCGCTGCTGCCAGCAGCCAGTGCGCACAGCCGCATTCTTGGCCCTCGCCCTGGGACAACCAGCTGCTCCCGCACTTTCTCCGACAGGCAGATGTGGGCGCGAGACGAAATCTAGGAAACTAGGCCGACGGAATTGAGGTCGTCGGTCTCTCCTCAGCTTCTACCGCTTCCTCCTCGCCCTCGCGCCGGTTCGTGGTCCAATGTCTTGGCGAAGGTCTCTCATCGGTGAGAAAAAAAAGAATTCCTAACGTTTTACTCGCCTCCTCGCCACTGCCAGTCTTCCGCCCCTTCCACCGTTTGTGCATACTCGCTCATCCATAGAGGGTCCCGCGAGACCGTTTGCGGCATCTACGTATATGCGCGCTTTTGGCTCATCCAAGAAGGGTACTTCACTGCTGCTCAGGTTCTTTGCAGCCGGCTGTCATTACTTTTTGGTGCCTCAGAATTTGCTTTCATTTATTATTGCGTTCCGCGTCGCTTGCTGAAAGCTGCCGTGAGCGCACTGGTGTGCCTTTCCTCAGTGCATATGTGTGTGTGCGGGCGCGTGGGCGCGATAAGGGGAAAGTTCGTGGCTTGGAAATGTCTCGTGTACTGCTGTTGATCCTAAGCCGCTTCTCGCTCTATGGTCAATGAAAACGACGCCATCAGCAAAAATTTCGTCCCGTCACTGCCTCACAGCTACTTTGTTTCGTTTTTCTTTTGCTTTTCTCCTGGGAGCGAGAAGTGACCTCGTGACACTTCAGTGTTGCTTTTCTTTACCTCAACCATAATCATCCCGTCACCAGAAAGGAATTATCCGCCATTGAGTTTGTTTTATCTCACTAAAAAGATAAACTAGACGAAAGTAGCACTCTCAGAAAGAAAGAAAGAAAGAAAGAAAGAAAGAAAGAAAGAAAGAAAGAAAGAAAGAAAGAAAGAAAGAAAGAAAAAGCTGACTCACGGCAGCGAGGCCTCCCTTTTCTATACATTACGTGCGTTCGCTTCTACCTTCCAAATTATTTGACTGAATGCAGTGCTTCGAGTACTGCTACAACCTGCATTCGCAACAAACCTGACACTGATAAAATATATTAGGCCGTAGTATCAGGGGCGTAGACAGGGGATGGGGGGGGGGGGGGTGAGCTCACTAAGCACGAGCAGCCACCCGCGCCACCCTCGGCCATAGCGATACCTGGCATAAAACAACACGCGACATCACCCGCCTGCTCCCCTACCTCCCCCCCCCCTCCCTCGAAAAAAATTCCTGGCTACGTCACTGCTCGTGATGCTGTCTGGTTAAGCTCCGACAGAGTTGTACTCATCTGGATCGCTTTTAATGGTTGTGCGGCCGGAAAATGTGCCTCATTGACAGAGGAAAGAACATCTTTTCCTCAGTTTCTATCGCTTCTACACGGTAATACCAATGACGTGGTTGCGTTACGCTCTCGGGTTTTATTTCTGCACAAATATCTTCAATCACATACCGGGTTCAACTTTTTCTAATGCTCGATTATTTTTGTTTCAGAAATTGAAAATTAGGCAGCCTCAGTCAAGACATTGGCATATACGATAGCCTGCCATGAGGATCTCGATCAGGAGCTTAAATTATGTCACCTTTGAGTCGATTTCTGGCTTGTCAACCTCTGTTGAATGCCAAGAGCATTGCGTATCCTATTAATCCAGCTGGGCGTTAGGCATGCTTTAACATGAGCTTATAGCAAGATAATGTTAGCTGCGCTCTGTAAAGTTGCCTTTTTTTTGCATACGCCACAGACGCTGTTTTAAATTTTATAATGTAGAATCGAAAAGGAACCTGCAAAATGGTATAATCTACACCGTCAAAGTATCGCGCTCACAAGTTTCACTGGTTGAAAAACTTGCTTTACCATCATACTCGTACTACTTATGTCCACGCTGGATGAAAGCTTTTACCAGCGATCTCCAGTTACAAATGTCTTGCGCCAACTGAAACCACTCGGTGCCTGCAAATCTCCAGATCGCATCATTTTACGGAGTCCTCTCCCGCCATCGACTGTGCTTCAATTATGTCGGCACCCATATTGTTCCATTAAGGCACCACAATTCTCCCGCTGGATGCATCATATCACCAGACCAAGGCTAATTATTTTGCACAACCTCAACTAGAAGATCATCTTCCCCAGACTGCTCTCTGATTCACGCTGCCGTCTTTCTCGCTCTTAATGTTACGTCTATCATTTGCCGTTCCAAGACACGTTGTGCGGTCCTTAACTTTTCTTTATTTATTTGTGATCCCGCATGTTATGATCCCATAGGTTGGTACTCATAGAATTAACTAAATATACAGTTTTTTCCCCTCTGAAAGATGCCAGTAAGCTGCCGTCTATGATTTGAGAGTGACTGCCATATTCTCCCAACCAATTTTGTATTAGTCTGGAAGTCTCATTCTGATAACATGGGGATCCTGAGTGACTATTCGGCCTATAGATAAATGTACTCCTTTCTCGCTTTTTGGAGCATGGCTACCAGTCACGAATTCTTGTTCCATATACACGCGATTTAACGTTAATTTAGGTTTCAGCATAATAATCCTCAAACCTGTCATACTTATACTTAGCGGGCTTATGTCCCCTGTCGTTCGTTGTAACTCATCTCCAAATTTACTGAACAGCAAAATGTCATCTGCAACGCGCAGATTGCTGCGAATATTTTCCTGTTACTCACAACAACAAGCTCTTGTCAATCTAGTATCTTGGGTACTTTTTTTGCAAGCGTGCAGTAAACACCAGAGCAGATATTTTGCCGTCTAGCCTGACAACCTCTTTAGCCGATGTTTTTCCGTTTTCTTTGTAGGGAGTTACTATAGCTTCGGAGTCCATGTACACATTTCCTTCCATATTCACGTGGTTACGTGCGTTTATTCTACGTCATGGCTGTGCTATGCTTCCATTAGTGATGGTAGCTTTACTCAGTCGAACGCTTTGTTGAAATTCATAAATATCATGCACAGATGTTGGTTGTATGCATTCTGGATACTTTTCGATTATCTGACGAATTATATAAATTTCGTACGTTGTTAAAATCAACAAAGCCAAGCTGTTCTCCGGGTTCTTTGAAGTGAAGTGTAACCTTGCTTTCCTGGGAAGTCGACATAATGAATATTTTGGTCATTACCGACAGCGAGCTAATTTTTTGGCGTTTCCTTTCTTATGCATTAATATTGCTTTTACATCATTCCAAGTCTCTCTTGCGTTTTGGGTCATGAGGCACTGCACACACACATGCACACACACACGCACGCACACGCACGCACACGTACGCAAACGCACGCACACACACAAATGCGAGTTTTAAGAGTGTTATAACCTACCGTCGTCTATTAGGTCCATTGTTATCCCGTCTTCTCATGTGCCACTGAACTTCCTATGAAGTACGCGTCAGTGAGCTGAACATTCCGACTTTCTACAGTTTATTGTATTACTATCTCGTTTTTTTTTCTTTTGAAGTTTTTTTTTTTCTTTTAACCGGTCCATCTGTGATGTGTCTGGTTTACCTAAGTGAGATGGAGTACTCTGAATATTCCATGATGGTAAACTCACCTACGCACACATTTATTAATAATAATAAAAAAGAATCCTTAGACCGTATTCACAAAATCTTTTTACGCTAGAATTACTCATAAGAAAAAAAATATTAGCCAATCTTGATGACGGATATTTTATTTCCGAAGGCAGCTGACCATTCGGAAATAGCACTTACGAACGAAAAGCTTCATGAATTCGGCCCCTTGCAGTCTTGTGTAGTTCTTACTCAGGAATTTTCATTTTCGAGCCAGCTGTTCTAAACAGTTTACCACTGCACCACGGCAGTACCATTAAAGTCACTAATAGCAGGAGCCTGTTATGCAGCTCCGTGTACTTGCGGCGAGGCGATTAAACACACTACTTTGCTCATGCTTTGTTAAAGACCAGAGTGCGGCGTTGCAATACGGCTATACGCGACACTGCAACTGCACACTTTTTTGTGTGTTCAGCCAGATTCTTCGTGGGATGAATAATAAACCTGAAACACTTGCCACAGGGAATGTCAGTGAATGAGCAGTATCTAGGTATTATAGTATGCCGTCAAAACCTTGTAAGTGACATAAACGCGCTGTGAAGTGCTTGTGTGAGCAACTTGCTCTCAGGAAATATTAATTCCCCTCAGCTTTAGTCACGACATGGATTTATCTCGCAAAATCCTAGAGTCCCGTGTGCTTTCAACGCTCATTCTACGGCCTCCGTTGAATCGCGAAAGGAGGGTCTCAACCCACTTGCCCTATATATGCACATATACGGTATATTCGCTGCTGGTCTGCGCTCTATATTTAGTTCGGGAAGGGCGGGCCACGCTGGATCTAGGAAGTTCTTACGTGGTGCTGTCGCATTACGGCTGCCTTTATCACCTCTTTCCTGCTGCAACTGAATGAATTCAATCAGCTTCTTGATGATGCAACACCGGCAGAATCAAGTGATGGCAGCTGTGACAGGAATTACTGGAATTTATTTCTGGAGTAACTGATTTTTATCTGCCTGGTTTATTTACTAATTCTTGCATTTGCAAAAAAAAAAAAATGAACGAAGCTATGTTTTTTGAGCGTGGAGCCGAATCTGTAGTATTTAAATAGCTTACGTGAACAAAATGTTGGGAGGCGATTCAACCGTTTACGTCGATCAAAGTCAATGTCTTCCTGAGAGAGTTAAGGGTGAGAAATCGGTGGAGACACTGCGCATGACACTACACGCCCTCCCTCGCATGAGAGAAGTAGGAGGAGCGTCAGAATGCTTAAATGTTCGGCCAGCACTTTATTCGGGACAGGCCCAGATTTTTAGGCTGGACTATCTCGAGGATCGCCCCACGAAAGAGGCTAGACACACGCATAACCGATGCGGAAAAACTGGGGTGAATGGCAGTCAGAAAGCTAGTGCTTTTAAAAAAGAAATCATTAAACATTTTGTCTTGCTTCCACAGAATGCTGCTCCGGCGGTGGCCTCATATGGCGCGGCAGCGCGGTCCCTATCTTGAAAGCAATCTGCGACGGGGACGGAGTTCACAGAGTGCTGATAGCTTCGTGTGCGCTGTACTCTCACCGCTTAGTTCGCGTTAAAGCGACAGGCAGTACGAAGGTCAATTCGCTCGCTACTGCTGCCGGGCTTCCTCACTCGAGCGTTCTGACAGCGGGTGTGCGCGGTCATCGAGTGAGATGTGTTCATGTTTGCTTGTGTGAGTGTGACACGATGCTGCTTAACTTAATTAGTAAGCAAATGTTTACAAGTTTATATGACCGATAAAACTACTATCCTTACTTCGTATAGCTGTCTACTAATTTGCTATCCTAATCGATGTTTCGCCTTTCAGGCGAAACAGCGACCTTTTTTTAATTGTGTCATTGTTTAGCTGCTTTACGTATTTGTAGGAGCACCTCGCTCAAGCAAATGTTAAGAAAATTCGGATAGCCAGCGTTTAATCATCGCCTTGTCTGAATTCTGAAGCTATACTCAACCTGGTGCCCGCACACTTCTTTTTTACTATTGCCCGAAGACAGGTAAAAGCAATGGCCCACTTAATCAACTTAGAATGAACGCTGCCTTAAGGGCGGATACTGTTTTTAGCTCTGGGCCGATATACCCAACACACATGACCTCTGGAAGAGGAGGAAAACAAGGAAGGAAAGGTAGGTAGGTCAATTAGACGCACGTGCGGTTCGCTACCCTACACGAGAGGAGGGGGCTTAAGGGATGAAAAGAAATAAAGTAAAGGGATGTAAGAAGGTATTCTCATTGTGAACACCTGCGGTTGTCCATTTTTTCAATAAAAAATTGGTCACTGAGACCGTTTACACCCTCCGCTGTGGCTTAGCAGCTATGGTGTTGCCGCTAATCCACCTCACCCGGGATTTGGTCCCGCGACCTTGCTAAGCGCGAGGTCGCGGGACCAAATCACGGCCGCGGCGGCCGCATTTCGATGCGGGCAAAATGCAAAAACGCCCGTATTCCGTGCATTTGGGGCACTTTAAGGATCCCCCCAGTGGTCGAAATTAATCAGGAGTCCCCCCCCCCCCCCTACGGCGTGCCTCATAATCAAATTTACCATTTACTTGCTCCATTTACTTGCTCCAACAAAGACTCAAACTTTGTGAAACACCAAGATTTTCTCGAACTGTCGTTTCCGCCGGCTTGATCCTGCACTGAAGCTGCAGATTCCATCGCACTTCTCCCACCGTGACGCAACTTTACTGTGCCGCCTCTGTTTAGGGGTGGCTTTTACGAAAGCCGATTCAATCCTTATTGAAATGTCCGACACACCTATCTGTGACTCATGCGACTCAGAAGAGACGATTGAGAACGTGTTGTGTTTTTGTGATCTTTATGACATAGAACACGACGTCCTTCGCAGTGTGTTAGACTGATTGGACAGCAGACCATTTTTAGAGGCAAAGACTCTTGGACCATGACCCCACGCTTTACAGGCTTACAAAGAGACGCGGGCATTGGTACTATTCCTGAAATCGTGACCTCTGGCAGTAAAAAATATATGAAGGTAGAGGAACTGATTGTTAATATTAGGAGGCATTTCGTATGTGAAATTAGAAAGGAACAGTGGTTTGTCCGTATTTTGATTTTTCGCACCAATTTATCGCGTTGTTTCAAGTATAAAGATCGAAGGAAGGCAAACAACGTAATCACGGCAAAACTGTGACACGCTTCAGTGAGTTCAGCACCTGTGAGCTCAGCAGTGAGTACCGCATCTACTTAACATAGAGCAATGTGGTGCTGGCTGCTGCAATGTCTATTACTTATCTTTTGTTTTTAGTTTTGCTGAGACTTAATGCCTTCAAACAAATCTACCGTTAGAAATGTGCGTAACTCGCAAAGCCGCAGTCACTCCTGGGAGCTCGCCATCGAGACTGGAGTTCAGCTGACTTCTTTGCTGCACATAATTTCGTCTTAGTCCGCTACAGTATTGCCGGCTGCTGCTTCAGAAATACATCCACAGATGCCGCCACTTTCAGAGTCAGCGTGGCGCACAAAACCCCGCGGAAGTAGTCGAATGCTGATGCTGCGCGATAGCGCCGTCGTTAGCCAGTATTTAGCTCTCAGCTGAACAACGCTGAAGGCCCTGATATGTGGCAGTTATATAGTTTCTTTATCGCTATTGTCACGGCTGAATTGAAGGATATGGAGGTTTCCTGACGGACGATATTAATCGGGACGGAAAGGACGGATGGGTGGACACAGCAAATTCATTTCTAAGCCTGTAACTTTAGTAAAATACAAGGATATCAAAAGCGTGGTTGGATTTGTTGTGGCAATGCATATGCTATGGTGGGCAAAAAGTTTCGTTTTCTCTCGCTGTTAAACATGAACGGTCAAGGTTTGTTTTGATGCCCTGCGATTACCACAAGACAATGCAAGTTGCGTACAAATCCTTTTTGTCTCCACCCTGCTCATTGGGGGACCTGCCACCTTCTATAGGGACATGTGTGACCCTAAGTGCGAAGCCTTCTGCATAGGTGGAACATGTGCAGGATGATATCAAGCTCCCCAAGACAACGAAAATTAGTAAAACCATCACGCACACGTTGACTGTAAATATTACGCCCCTGCCGTTTTTGCAGGTCTGGGATTTGCTGTAATTAATCTTCGACAAGTGTCACAGTTTCGGCGAACTCGGTAATTCTGATGTTATTCTCAGTGAAGGGAATAATGAATGTACGAAGATATGAACTTTTTGCCTCTGAAGTACACGTTAAACTGTGTCAATTAATTTATTAATCTTGTCCAGTTGAGAAGTCTGCCGGCCCTGGCTCTCACAGCGAAAGCAAGTGTGATCTTCCAAAGGTTTCCGCGCAACCTTTGTCGCCCTTAGGAGATCCTCGACCGTGGTGTGAACGTTTGTGAGCACAGGAACATGCCTCCCCCTTGCGACGTGTTTGCAGTTTAGTGTGAGGAGTGCTGGCTCATCATTTCAATGTTGTGAACGATTCCTGCGAATGTCACCTCGTCTTTTACTCGACGGCAGCCAAAAGAAATACGAGCACAGCTGTCCCTAAACGCCTGCTGCTTTGACTGGCTGCCCCAACAATGCCGACAACTTGTCATAAGCGTTGACAATAACATGCTCGACTTTCCGACTGTTTGACGGGGCTTAAGCTCAGCCTGCGATGTTTTGCTGGGAGGAGTTGGGATTGGAATAAACGGATTTGCCACGCGTATTCGCTTCTGATTAAAGAGTACACCTAGTTCAATGGATGGCCGATAAGATGTATGAAACATCAACCATAAAAAAAGAAAAAAAATACTTCGAAGACAACCAATATTTCCAGACACGAGTAGGTTGGCGAGAATTATATTAAGTGTGTCGCATTCTGACGGTCATGCAGAAAAATTTTAGTGTCGTGGCCTACGTCAAAGTTAATATACGGAGTATATATATAATGGGCAGAAATGTCATGAACTCGATGGTAGTTCTCTGATCTCAGTTTTGCAGATGCGGATACTCCATGTCTACTATATTTAGGTTGACATGGCAATGCTTTAAATTTTAAGACTTAAGGCATAAAGAAACTTCGCGGACAAATATGTTTATTTTTGTAGATAAATTTATGCTACTGCTGGGGGGGGGGGGGAGGGGGTCCGTCGTTAGTTAGACCGTTTGAATGCCAATTGTGCTTTTAAAGATTTAAAAAGAAAGCCTGTAATCTTGAACTGAATGTTTTTCTTTAATAAGTGCCAAATCTTTCGTTCACGCAAGCATTCGTACTTTCAAAACCGATTGCTTTATCCCATAATGGTTTGTATGGCTACCTATAGTATGTGGAATGAAATAAAATTTAAAAAAAAGACATGTCAAGCGTATTATAGGAGTTATGCAATTAAAAACACAGAAAAACTGCGTTTTCGCAAGGCGATACTATGAGAAAACAGGCCGTAATATAATATGAGTGGAATTCAATAATCCTAGGGCATTGCGCCCATTGATATACCGTGTGTCCCAGTTAACTTGGACCAAGATATAAAAGAAAGAAAACTTCAAGAGCTCTAGAGAAATCGTACCGACTGCATAATAGCCGCAGTCGTGTGTACTGACAGCCAGTATTTTTTTCAGCGCGAAGTAATTATATACTTGTTTTTAATTAGTGAACTTTTCATTTATCGATTACATCGCAAACATGTCAATTACAAAGTTGTAGAGCACCTTAAATAACCTCCGAATCACGCATTTCTTTCTTGCTGAAGTGTGTTTGGTTGTTCTTTCCATGAAAAAACAAAAGCCCGAGAAATACGCGAAATATTAAATAGATGCGCGCTCGCGCGCCGCTACTCAAGCGCCTCCAAGCAACTTCTCAAAGACATACGGCTGCATTCGGTTATCGCTGCATGGTACAAGGTTTCGTCATGTAGGATGGCTCGAAAGCTTTCGCGACCTAACTAGCGTGGTGCGATAAGCGTCAGCATCTGCGGACGCAAGAATGTTGTGCTCGAGCATGAGGCACTCGGTATAGCTTTTGCCTTCGCGTATCATAAAACAAAGCTGCAAAAGAAATTCAACAAAAAAAATGGTGCGCAAAAGAACACGAAAAAGGAAAAAAATGCAGCTCTCGGAAGAACACAAAAGAGCTCCTCAGGAGTTTATTCAAATAAAAAATTTACCAAAAGCACGTAAGGCGTCTCAGCCGCACACAAAGAAACATAACACCCAGAGGTGCCACTGGTTTAGTCATTTGCCCTTTCCATCTCTTGAACTCCGGCAGAGGAAAAACAAAGCAGTTTTTTTTTATCTATTTCTATCTTTGTCGCAAGCTTTTTTTATGTAAGGATAGGTTAACATCCATGACGGTGCATTAACCAGTCACGTCTTACATCAGTTTTGAGCGGTTATTTTCCACTGCCACTTATAGCACGCGCTCAGACAGGTCACCGTCTGAAGCGAATACAGTTGGGGCCACTTGCTTCTTTCCAATACTTGTTCCAATACTCTTTCCAATACTTCTTTCCAAGGCAGCTTTGACCAACGACGTTGGAATGTCGTGGCAGACTCTGCTTAATTTTGCATTTAGGGCGTCCGGTGACGTAGTTTGGCAGCTGTACAGGCAATCTTTCACGTAGCCCCACAAAAGAAGTCCAGCGGTGTCATGTCCGGCGACCTTGCACGCCAGGGTACAGGTGAATCCACTGTCCAGG
This sequence comes from Dermacentor variabilis, assembly GCF_050947875.1. NCBI lineage: Eukaryota > Metazoa > Arthropoda > Arachnida > Ixodida > Ixodidae > Dermacentor > Dermacentor variabilis. The sequence continues at coordinate 115,771,574 of NC_134568.1, read as the reverse complement.
AAAAAGCTTGTGGATGCACGCTCGAGATTGACTACAACTATGCGTAGCAGTACCATCGTGTTCAAACCAAATGTTCCGCAGATGCACAAGGGGAACATTGCCACAGACGTCGCTCACAGGGTCCTCGAGGATGTCGTCGACGTAGCGTTGCGTCGTTAGTGTGTTACCAAAAAAAGATGGGTCCGATGATGTTCATCAGTGCATATATTTGGACTTGTTGCTGTAACAGTTTGCAGTTTTTCCTGTAGCGGAAAAAGCACAAGGACGTAGAAGAGAAAAGACATACGCAGGTGCTAACTTCCAACAACATGATGACGATGATGTTGCCATGGAAAATACCGCGCCACACATGAAACGACCACTGGCAGAAACATACCCAGGGGGGGGGGGGGTCGAAATTAGGCAGCATTCACCCCCCCCCCCTCTCCGCCCACGCCACCACTCCTCACACACATTCCTAAAGCGCCGCCAAATCAATCTTAAGACATCGCAGCTATCCGGCGGTGAACATTTTTCTGCCCTTTTCCCTCCTTTTCGATGGCGGTAGTTCTCGGCATCTCCTGGGGTGTGAAGGCCAGTTTATTTATCGATTCGGTACCGGCGCGATTAACTCGAGATGCGTTCAGTTCTCACCATCTATTCAACGGTCACGCGCGTCACTGTTGCTTCGTTAGTTCGACGTTCTCTGTCTAGACTGATCCAAGGACCAGGAGAGGGATTCTGTTCGTAGTCAGCTGGTCTGTATGCTCGTGGAGCGAGTTGCGCCTGGAGAAAACGCCCGTTAATTTAATTTGTCCTTTTGCTTCATTATTTCCTCGAGTGACGGCTCGCCGCGACGCTGGCAGATCCTCAGAACCACATACTCGCGATGTGGGTTAAATGAGGTGCAAATTAAAATAATGCGAAACAGCGTTCATCATGAAACCCTGCAATAACCCTTAAACCCATAAGCAATATGACTGTCACACGTTACCTCGTCTGGTTTTTCCCTAATTGTACAGCACTTTTCGTGCAAATTTGGCAAATGGAAACAAGAGTCGGAAGGAGTTGACAATTTAAGCGATCTGCTAAGGAAGAGAACCAAGGCAACAGCCAAACAGGAAGGAAAGCGAAAATTAACAAATTTAACCGTTGTTTGTGACAATATTTATGGATCAAATTGCTTATTTGAAAAGGAAGCAGAAAAACGCCGCTGCAAGTGGAGAATAATTCTGTGTATGTTGAATACCGTTTCTACGGTTATCAGTCGAACCGCCCAATACTCCTCTGCTGTGCTTATGTGGGTGTTTTTGTAACCTTCCGCGGTGGACTCAGTGCGTCTAAAACCGCAGCGTCCTGCGCTCTATGCGGTTGTACGGGACTGGCGGACACGCATCGTTACGCAACTTTCCATTTATATAACAATACGAGTCGGTTTTGACTCTTTACCTAGCAGAGCAGTAAACGAGGAATCCAAAAGAACTCTAATTGTTCCGCAAATGTATATTTCTCTATAATTATTCCAGAGCTAATCCAAAAAAAAAACGCTACTAGAAATCTTTATTTTACACTTTCGCTTGTTTACTTGTTCTTGGCAGTGTTCTTCCTGCGCTTCTTTCCTGGGCGAGTGCATTTCATGTGGTTCCTTGTTTGCCAAGTAAAGGAGAGGTGTATCTCACAGGTACGCCTATGAGATTTCATTTCTCTTTTGCGGGTTTACGCGTCTTTATGGCGAATGATGGGCATTATTCACATTTGTGCTAATTACGGTACCCCTCCCCCCACATTTGCATCGAAAAGTTACCTTGTGTTGCCCCCCCCCCCCCGAAAAAAAAATACTCGGTACGTGCCTGACCAATTGTATTGGTGTTTTGTTTTTGCCAGCCAGTGGGGATTCCTATCACACCAGTAGTGCGCGTTGTGAAGATTAACTTGTGCTTTTCGGGACAAATTAGCCTCATACGGGCAAACCACGCGAGTGAGAAAGTCCGGTTCATCTTCACATTTCGTGAAAATCCAATTGGCAAAGTCAAGTCTGTTTTCAAAATCTCGGTCTTCAAGTTTTTGATGAAGAGGCACATGGTACGGGTGCATATGACCTTTCTTTAAAATCCTCCGCACTCATGACCTTGAGATTCCGTCCTCCGCATCGGCATCGAGCACACTACCGTGAGGGTCATCAGCAAAGAGTGCCAAAACATCCGTCTCCGCTTTTTGAACTACCGTCGCAGTCCTGTGTCGCTTTCTTGTCAAGCTACCCGTCTCGCATAAGACTTCGTACGCTCTGAGTATTGTCCTTCACAATGCCACATCCGGAATAGCTTGGCTGCCTTCCTCTTGTCGCCGTGCTCCGCCCTCCCGAGCCAGGATCATTTTAGCCTTCTTATCATTCGTGAAGGGCAAGACTGTCTTCTTGAAGAGCAGTCTCTGACTTGGTACCGTCGAGATCTCCCGTTATTAGACAGCTTTAGTTTAGCATTTGCAACCAAATATAAACGCATTACGTACGTGAAGGAATAGCGTTGTCATCACTGCGCAGGCTCTGAATGTTATTGGGTTTCTGCTGTTTACGTGCGATATGATAACTTACGTTATTTGGCTAGTTTAACGTCCGAATTTTGACGCACGCTAAGAAATAGCGTTGTCGAACATGGTGGCACCCGTGTCTCCCACTTCTCGTGATGGTTGCGCTCTGACTCGCGTTGATTGCCAATAACTATTGAAATGAGCTTTCGCTTGCTCTAAACTCACCTGAAACGCTAGTTATGAGTACCTAGTGCGTCCACTTTTTTAGATCGTTTCGTGATTAAGGCGTCCGTAGGTCTAAAGACGCGTCTACATAGCAACATTATGGATTGCGTTGGCTTGGATACGTTTGGCACGAGGCACCAGACGGCGCCCTGTCTTCTAACGTATTCCTTGCGTTTGCGTTACGCCACGTTAAACTAAAAGTCTTGAAGGGATGCGCACCGTAACGTCCCACAAAAGTACTTGCGTTTAATGTACCATAAGGAGACAGACTCTATTCTAAAGCTGCGTATTATCTACGCACTGACACGTCAAGCAAACATGATTTACGTAATTCACAACAGCATATGCTGGCCGTACAGATCCGCCAAAATTCTTTAGATGGACATAGCCTGCGCAAGGCTTCTTCTATTGCTAAAGGGAACAAAAGGAACCTACGTTCCGGGCGCGCCTATCTACAGAGCAAGATGAGTGCAAAATTACAGTCCCAAGCGCTCTGTCATGGTTTCTCGGCTTCAAAATCCCCCTACGGCTCCGCTGCGCTTATCAATGCGTCAGCGGCGTGTTCTCATGATGCTGCGACCATCACGTGAAGCCCTGTACCGAGCTGCCGCCGCTAGTAAAGCTGTGTATCGGTGGCTATTCACTTGGGACCGCTTGAGTATAGCGGCGCGCGAGCGCGTATCTATTTCGTATTTTGGGTGTTTCGCGCGCTTGTTGTTTCTCGGAAAAAACCAACTAGGCAAAGCTGAGCACGAAAGAAATGCTTGAGTTGGAGGTTACTTGAGGTGCCCTACAACTTTGTGATTTATATCTACAATTCAAACAATTAGAAGGATCACTAATTAAAAGCAATTAATTAATCAATAAATATACTGGCTGTAAGTGCACACGCCTACGGCTACTATGCAGTTGGTACGATTTCTTTAGAGCTCTAGGGCTTTTTTGAAAGTCTTGGTCAAAGTTAACTGGGACGCCCTGTATAATAAAACAGGCTACACCATTTCAAGAGAAATTCTTCATTGAGCAAAGTTCATAAATGATAGCATAGTACTAAAAATCGACAAATTTTCGTTTCGAGAAAAACGAGAATAAATATTATTTATTGCAACATACGCATTAAAGCCAAGTGACAGATAACTAATACTCTCCTGACTTGTAACTAGGCTCGCCTAGAGCATCTTCCTTGTCGTGTTTTACCCGATTATGTGCGCACACTTTTTTCTGGGTTACTTTGCTCCATCAGACGACTGGCAAAATGCTTTCACAAGAGGAGAGTGGTCTTTCACATGGCGAGATTTGCCACTTAATTTACCAGGTTCAATTCCAATTCGCCGCAAGAGATCTGAAGTCACGTGGTTTCCGCTGTTACAGTGGCAGATAGCATCAAAAAGATCGAGCTTAAGAATTGGCAGGTTCACGTGCACGTTTCTTTTAACCCCTTGCCAATGATGATAATAATTATTTTTACTAAGCACGAGGTCGCGGGATCAAATCCCGGCCACGGCTGCCGCATTTCGATGGGGGCTAAATGCAAAAACACACTTGTACTTAGACTTCAGTGCACGTTAAACAACCTCAGGTGGTCAAAATTAATCCAGAGTCCTCCACTACGGCATGCCTCATAATCAGATCGTGTTTCTGGGAAGAAAAACCCGATATATATATATATATATATATATATATATATATATATATATATAGTACTTTAAGTGGCGTTCCATTAAAACGGGAGGAGGAGGCGACAAATAGCCGCCTAGCCTGCTTTATCTAATCAGCTCTTTCATGTATTGCACTCTAGCATTTTTCGAATCTTTCCTTTATCTGTTATTTCTTCATTAAAACTTGTGTATACACAGCATATATACAGGGTGTCCCAGCTAACTTTTGCCAGAGCTTAAAAATATGCGAATGCTACGTAGCTGGACAGAAACAAGGTACTGTTGTTTGCCGTCACCTGGCGATAGTCAAATTATATTTTTTTCATTCCCCCTTATTAGATAGTCAGGCGTAATTAATTAATCAACTTCTCAAATATTATAATTAGGTGAAAACTATCAATGAGCAAATTGTAGAGCGACGCCAAAAGCTCCCGATACAGCTTTCTGTTGCTCAATACGTGCTACATTGTTTTTCCGAGTGTTTTTCCGAGCGTGAAAGAAGCTCGCAAATGCACGCAAAATTGCCGCGCGACTTGCCGCTCGAGGAGCTCTCCGTGTATCCGCGGGCAATGACGCTTGACGTGATCTAAAATTGTAGTGTATGCGTAAAAATCTTCCCTGAGATATACTAATACCAGAAACAAAGACGCAAAAAATTAGGGTTGAGGTGCTCTGAATCACTAACGTTCGATTTTTTAAGTTTTTTTGGAGGACATGAAGGGCCTTTGTTTAAATACATGCTTATGTGGATGCCCTGTGTAGCTTACGGAGACTTGAGTCGGTTAAATAATTCTGCCTCAGTGCTGCAGACAATGCTCACTGCTATGGGTGTAAACACGCCCTACCAAATCGTCCGCTTCATCTTCAGAATGTCACTGACACGTTCTTATTGTTCGCGGTGTTTTTCACACGATCCCACATAAAGAGCCTCTAGCGAATCATCTAATCAAGTTGCCTACGCAAATACCGACTGCCTACTTGCCATTGCCTTACCCTCGACGTGTTTCCGAACAACATAAAGGAAAAAACATACACAGAAAAAAAAAGAGCAGCCATTCCATTCTGTGAAGGTGAATGACTAGCAAAGATTTAGCACATCACACAGGGTTATAGAATGATACATGTATTAATTTTCATCATTTGGTAATGGTAGTGACTATAGCTTTGTGATTACTGTGATGTGTGCACTGACTGGTTCGGTTACAAGCTTATAGACAGATTCTTGGCCAAAGTTAAATCTATACACGACTGTTGTTCAGTAGTTGAGTGACTTGGATTGCTGTGGCACTTCAAACCAATCTCTTCTATATAGTACGAACTGAGTGAACCATTTTTTGTCCACATTGTCCACATTGAAGTCTCCAACGATAATCATAGGGATAATGCCTGGACGGCTAACCCATACAAAGTGTGTGCTCATGAACCTCTCGATATCAGACTTGGGTGTGCCTAGAGATAAGATAAACAGGGGATATCACAATTGTGTCTTTCATTTGTACGGAACAGACATCCCCACAGTCGGTGGTGTTGTCCTCTTGCGAGTCGAATGTGTATGGTTGTACACACATTTTGTCCTTTGCGTAAATGACAATGCCTCCTGCTCTTGAGTCCATGTGCTTCCATTCCATTCCAGTATAGCTATCGACTTGAAAAAATGCGCCTTGATTAATTTATTATTATTATTATTATTATTATTATTATTATTATTATTATTATTATTATTATTATTATTATTATTATTATTATTATTATTATTATTATTATTATTATTATTACGGGCGGAGGTAACACCTGCTTCACCTACGCTGCTAGTCGACCCGGTATTGCACTGTCTCCGGTATCGGCACACACTCACCTTTTTTTTCTTGTTGACGTACAAACACGAAAAATGTATGGAAGCCTAGCTATATACAGCTTCGCTGTAAAAGGACATTTTCTCTGAGCGCTTTTAGCGTTACCTATACCAGAGTTCAATGGATTAGGTTAGGACTCTCGCTAGCGGTGGTTATCATGCGTTCAATAATTGTCTTAGCTCTTGAGAGCAGAGAGCAGCTCACGGATATAATCGTTTTCCAAGTAGTTTCTTACAACCTACCGGTGTTTATTGACGGTGCTGAAAACGGCCTCCATATAAGTGGGAAAATAATCATACATTCATGTTTTCAGCTAAGCTGTTTATGGCTCACCGATTCGTTAATCCATCTGTCCCCTGTACGCAGAAAACTCCTCCAGCGCAACTCCGCGTGCGTCTGACCCTATCCGGGATCAATGTCTTACGTAATCGCCTCGGCGGTAATCTTGAAAATGATTGAAGGCAGTTGGCAATATAATGTACCATGGGTCTGAGGAGGTGAGCGTACAGTCTGTACAAATCTACTGCCCCGAGGGCAGGCGCGGTCGTCCTCCTCCTTGGACGCACACGCGACGTCCATCGCACACGACGGCTCGCCTTCGCGATTCCTACGTGCCGATAGTGGCGGCCACGCGGTCTGTCAACGCGGTCAGTTCTGTGCAACGGGTCGGGCGGTTCGACTGTCCGGCACCTCTCCCAGTTCACCCCTGGTTAGCAGCGCCAGCGCTGGGCACATACGCGCGGCGGCGGCGGTGGTGCCTCAGCTGACATCATATGGAGGTCATGCACTTCCGCGTTCTGCCGTCGGTTCCGATTCTCGGCTATGTGGGTCAGCGGCGCTTTCGCACGTTCCCGCGGTATTTTTCCAGTCGCGTCTCGCTCTCGGGCCGCGCGCGCTTCTTTCTACACCCGGCCGCTCCTCGCTGCCGCCGCTCCTGGGGGAGGCACATCGGAAAGTAGTCGGGAGGGGCGAGTGCTGGGGAACGCGCGCTTGACACGTCCGCAAAGTGCGACTGGCACCCTTGTAAACACGGCCTTTCAAGGGACGCAGACACAGCGGTTTCCGAGAGTGGACTTGGCAGGTGCCCCCGTGGCAGCCCGGCCACCCCCGCTTATCCTCATTGAAATACAATGCACGGCGGGCGCGTTCGTCCCCCGCGCCGCCGCCGCCGTTGTTCCCTGGCTGGGCACGCTCCTTTCGGGCTGAGCGTGTTGACCGGTCAGCGGCCGCCCGGCTGCAGCAGCGCTCGTGCAATTGCGCGCGTGCGCCGCTGCGTGCTCCTCGCGCCAGCCGGTCTTGAACTGAATCCTTTCGAGTTCAATGCTAGGAGCGCAGCAGCCGTCCGCTTGCCCCGTTCTCTGATATTGTTCACTGGCTTCCCTATTATTGCGCGGCCGCCGAGCAAGCCCTTGCCTGATTACACTGGTTTCCTCACAGATACGGGTGTGTGGGCGAACGCTGACGTAAGCCGACATGTTGAGCCAGAAAACGGCACCCACCGTGGCAGACATGACTTTTTCGTTTCTTGCTTTTCTTTTTGTCACGCAACGCGCAAAAGTGCGACGCAATAGCGTCAATAGCATGGGGTATAAATATAACACCAAAACGCGGTGCAGAGTTTCTTTGTAAAGCGAAAAAAAAAGGTGCTGCTCAAATTTGATAATAAATTTAGCGTGTGATTTGAGTCATAGTAACTAAAGAAATTTTCTATCGCCTTGCATGTATAACTTCAACTTGAAGAGCAAGCTTCTGTTTCATTCTTGTCGACAGTACTTCCCAACTGCTATATTTTTACTCTCTGTTTTTGTCTTTGTTTTTTATTGGGGAGAGGGGAGGGAGAGGGCTGCCACAAAGATAACTCAGGATTGGTGAAAAAGTGCAAATGTTGAGAAATCTATTGAGCATTAGCCAGCAAAAAAAAAAAAGATATTAGCGCAAATGCAAATTCTGTAACAAGCGGCTAGCCACGGCAGCAGCAGCTTGAAGTCTGTTTTTGAGCAACACTTTCAAGGTAGTGCGCTAATGGGAAGATTCCTTTTCTGTTTTATTATTTTGGAAGAAGAAATCAGCATTGGTCAACTACGTAGTCAAATAGAAGACAAAGTGACGCCTCGGTAATCTAACAATAACACATAGGACATCGCACTATTTCACCATCTTGTGCTTGCGAACCAAGCTTTACAAGGCAACTCTCTAAATAAGCAAACAATAGAAAATGAAGTGGTTCTAACCAGGGCCGGGCCTTAACGACGAGCAGTCGTCCCGGCCCTGCAAGACATAGGTAGTCAACGGTAACGCAGGAATTCAAGGATGTCACTTTGGGCAATCAGTGTTAGAGTTTAGCACTGAAGAAAAAAAAGAACGCGTGTAATGCGCTATCCGAGAAAGCACTTTTCTTCTCCCTTGATGCGTTAACTTCGTTGTTTTGCTTTACGGCTTACAGAAGTTAGACGGTGGGTAGTTTTTCGAGGCCTGTTCGAAGGAAGGCCCAGAGGGGCTGCGAAGGTTATTCCGTCTCTCCTCTCGTTAGCTACGTCCTGGCTTCTTTATCTGTTCTCTCTCTCTCTCTCTCTCTCTCTCTTTTTTTTTTTTTTTGCACCTTATAGAAGCAGTAAGATTTTTCTGCTTCCGCCGTGGTCGGCGCCGGAGTCATGTGGGTATACGCGCGCTTTGGTCGCACCTCCATACTTTGGTTGTTGCGGCACGCGCTAAACGCTTTGAAGGAGCTGCATGGTAATCGAAATAAGGGCAAACGCGCCCCTGCGATCGCGAAGATGAGGAGGGGGGCTCAGCAACGGGTATACCCTCAACACGTGCGTCAGGGCGTGCGTGCTTGCAGGTGTGTTAAATCGGAACTTGAGGCGAGGAGGAGGAAGAGGGGGTGGGGGTCGCGTTTCCTGCACCGCGACTTTCGTCACACTTGCAGCATGAGGAAGTGGTCTTGTGACATCGGCGCGCCGCCCACTTTGGTTGGCGCGCGGGGGTCCGGCGGCAACTTTCCTCGTGTCGGCCCGGCGTGCAGCGCCGAATGCAGGAAGCGGCCCTTACCCGGCCGATGTGCGCAGCAGTCTCGGCAGCCGTTTATTTTTCCTTTCGCTCGCCTTTCGCTTTCGTTCGGCATTTCGTCTTCCTGCGCACGCGCTGCGCGTGCCTCGGCGGCAGCGCTGAGGGCGTAATCGTGGAAAGAACATTTTTAGGCGAAAGATAAATGCGCCAGTCCGCCGCGGGCACGCGATTAATTCACCTCTCTCGGCCTGTAACGCTGTAACCGCCGGCGTTCTTTTCGGAGTCCCAATGTAATACTTGCGTTGACCTGGCATCGGACGGGAGCGCCGCGCGCGCGCCTCGTCGTCTTGCCCTCTAGCGGTTGAAAACGCTGAAGGTAGCGCACTGTCACAGCTATCTCCGATTTGCCTCGGTTGGGATTAGTTTCGAAGATTGCAGAGCTTGCGTCATATGGGGGCGTCTGCTTTTTGTGACTGGGCTCCTAGCGGCTCTCCTGATTCCATGCGTGTTGTATACAGTTGGTGTAAATCACGCTTGTCGAGACATAGGGGAAAATAAGAGATGAAAGGCAATGATAATAAGCAGAGCAACTGTCCGCTTTGGTTACGTACGCCCTGGGTGAAGGAGAAACTATAGAAAAGACGCCGGAGAAATGAGAGGAATCTGACGGCAAAAGCACGAGGAAGGCAACTGTCAACAACTACGATAGTTTAAACGGTCCCAATGCATTATAAGAACGACACACTAGGACTTTCAGAGAAACTCTGGCTGACGTCGGCTGGGACCAGGGTCCAAGAAGTATGTTTTCAGCAAGGCGAAGGTTTTCAAGCTTGTCGAGCGTGGTGCAGAGCGCTCTTACTTCTGCACTGAAACGGGGACAATCTAGAGAGGTCGAAAGACCGATTTGGTCACCTTCGCTTGCGCGAACGAGAAACCGAAAAAAGAAAAACTCACTGCCGGATCAGTATTTCATTAACCGATATCTGCTAATTAACTTTATTATCATCAATGGTAGGTCCGACCATTGGTCGTTTGTAGCTAATGGCGAGCGCTCATTTCAAATTGCCTTCTACAACGTATCAGAAGCCCTTACATAAGTCGAGCTGGCGCGAAGAGTTCCCACTAATTTTCTTCGTGAAACCGCAACCGAGTGCGTCAGGAGCGCGCGGAACCACGTTGCGTCAAATTGCAAAAGCCATCCGACAAAATAAAGGCAAGAAAACCTTGCGGCGCCTAAAGGCCGTTGGCTGGAGAAGCAGGCCCTGAATGCACAGCCATGTGAACGCGTTCTGAACCAGCAAAAGTAACTCTTTGTTTCTATTTTTCTAACTTACAAGTACAAACCTAGCGTGGGCCGCCAACCGAGATCGCCTCGCATGGGTAAGTTGGTGCTGCGGTCAGTGCGCCACGCGGTGTCACATATCCCATTACGTCACCGCGTGACGTATACCTTTAGCTGTGGTTGCTCGCGGTCCTGATGCGTACAGTTTTTGCTAAATATAGGTCGGAACTTTTGGCGACAACATGCTTTAAAATAAGGACTATTCTTTTTATTGTATCATTAAAATTATTGTGACGAACACGTTCATAGACACATGGCAGAAAAGAAAATGTGCAGAAACCATCGACAATAGTTGTCGGTGTAAGCGAATGGCCTGAACGAGTGAGCCTCCGAAAGAACGAGAGAAGGAGAGAGAGAGGGCGTTTTCCTTGCTCAGTCCGACCACCGACCACAGACTACCGACCAACCCCGAAAACTGCCGAAAGAGCCGAAGAAAGCTATTCGCTTTAAAATCTACGCTGACGAATGCAAACATCAAAGGGCTCCAACGGTAAGCATTGTCGGGCTTTCGTTCAGTACAAAAAGTGCGCTATTGAATTTTAAAACAATATATTATTCTCGAACCTTCCTGTTACGGTGCGACTGGAAATTTGCTTCCATAACTGTAGCCTTTATTTTATTGAATTTGTGACCGACTCCCAACAGGCGTGCCGTAACTTTGCTAGCGGCAGAATTCATACCACTACGCTCAACATAATCAATCAAAAGCCACCAACGAGATCAGTTATGATCATCTGGGCACCAGCTCATCACGGCATTCCTGGCAATGAGGCCGCCAACCACGTGGCTCGACATTTTACCCATCGAGCCGACGCCGAAGAATCTGAACCCGAGCGCATGCACCCTATAGTCTCGTACCAAGACATCACACAACACTCCAAGCTAACCTGCAGAACAAATGCACCCCCACACAAGTCACTGCCTAGAGAGCAGCAGCGACTCCTCCGAGCTCCGCAGGTTAATACATTCCCCCACCCAACCAGAAATCACATCATAGTCTCTACACAATTCTCTCCGCAATGCCCTCCCAGCTTTTCAAGTTTCTGGGCGGAAAGACTTGGGGAATGTCAGTGCATGCAATGTTGGAATTGTACAGGGCTCTTTTTCTGGGCTTCTTGAGATACAGTTTGCCCGCACAAACCAACACTTCTCCCATACTTCTCCAACTACCCCGGTCATGAACAATTAGTACATGACCGGAGTAGTTAGAGAAGTATGGGAGAGGCCTTTTCCCTGCAGTGGGCGTAACCAGGATGATGATGATGATGATGATGATGATGATGAAGATGATGAACCAACACTTGCCAGACAAATTCGCGCTCTACAGGCTATTCAAACTCGGGCGCTCAGAGTTTGTCTTGGTTTGCCAAAGTGCACATCGACAGTAGCGACTATTGCGATTGCCCGGGACCAACACATACAAACACACATAGCGGTGGAAGTGTTGAGTGCACATTAGGTACGCTGCCCGTGCCCGTTCCCAAGTTCTGGCAACACTACCGTCAGAAAGGCCGCAGGCATCATTTTGTACTACGATTTCGGATTATTACACCTGCCTTCCAGCCTTTCATCAGGCTTCACCCCCGCAACTAAGCCATCGATTCCTCCATGGTGTTTGGCTCGACCTGCAGTGCACCTCACCGTACCAGCAATCAGGAAAAAATCTGAGCTGTCATCACCGGCTCTTAGACAACCAACTCTGCTCCTTTTGTACGAGAGGTACGCCGACCACGTACATATTTATACTGATGGATCGGCAGTTCTCCAGTGTTCCTCTGGAGCCGTGGTTTTCCCATCGAAAGCCACCACCATCAGTTTCAAGACACGTCACCCAACGACACCGATGGCTGCGGAACTTGCAACTCTTCGCGCTACACTTCGTCTCGTCAGCCAAGAACAACCTCGGAGATGGTCAATATTCAGCGACTCGAAGGCAGCTCTGCAGTCTTTGCTATCAGCCCTGCGGCGTGGACCACACGAACAACTGGTATTCTAGATTAGAGAACTAATCCATACCTTTACTGAGAAAGCACACCACGTGACATTTCAGTGGCTTCCAAGTCACTGCGGCGTCATAGGGAATGAACACGCCGATAACGCTGCTCGGTCGGCTCTTCAAGGCGACAAAGAGGAGCCGATACCATTATCAAGGACAGATGCCGCTGGAAAACTTCGAATGCTCAGCCGTGACATCACGTTCTCCTTGTGGAATGCAAGAAGTTTTCAAAAGAACCGGCTGCACAACCTAGGCTCTTCTCTACGCCTTTGCATTCCAGCTGGACCTTGCCGTCGCGAAGCTACCCTGCTTTGTCGAATATGGCTATAGGGGTGGCGTTCACCAAGTCTTTTGCTTTCCGAATCGGATGGGCAGACGACGCTTCGTGTGATGACTGTGGTAATGAGGAGACTCTTCAACACCTTCTCTGTGACTGTCCTCGCTATAATTTACAGAGACGATCGCTCGCAAACGCGATAGCGCGCTTTGACCGAAGACCTCTAACAGAGCAACTTATTTTAAGATGCCATCATCACAAGCCATCGCAGCAGATGGCGACGAGGGCACTGTTGTAGTTTTTAAGGGCAACAGAATTGTACAAGCAGCTGTAGCATGAACAGATGGTTCATAGTGCTGCAAGTGCTACTGTGCTGTGCGGTGATGGTATGCGGCGACAGTGACCGACTGGGATTGTGTGTCTATGCTCCTTTCTTTATCTCTACTTTGTTATCACTTTACCTCCCCCTCCCTTCTTTCCCCAGCGTAGGGTAGCAAACCGGATCTTCCCCTCTGGTTAATCTCCCTGCCTTTCCTGTATATATATATATATATATATATATCTCTTCGCAATGCCGCTTCTGCGCAGAGCCCGGGTCCCTCAGGTACATATTAGGGGGTTGCAGAGCGGCACCACTAAATCTTCCAAACCCTTACCACACCAACCAGCTTTGGGAGAGAGCCTTGGCCAGCTCCGACCTTGAGGATCAGCAACGGCTGATTGCGAGGGCCCAGGACGCGGCCCGAGCTCAAGGCATTCTGGAATGAGGACGCCTCTCCAAAGCTGCATTTACCTAATAAAAATGTTTATTCTCTCTCTCTCTCTCCGGAATGCCTGCTTGTTTACTTAGAGAGAGATTAGGGAAGAAAAAATACGGGTATGTTTTATGTCTGTTGAAGCGGTATGTGAAAGTGTGTGTGTATGTGGGGGGGGGGCGTTTGCCCATTGTTACTGTTTGTCGCAGACTCGGAACTCCAGTAGACAGAGGGCGCCTGGTGTATGTATGTATGTATGTATGTATGTATGTATGTATGTATGTATGTATGTATGTATGTATGTATGTATGTATGTATGTATGTATGTATGTATGTATGTATGTATGTATGTATGTATGTATGTATGTATGTATGTATGTATGTATGTATGTATGTATGTATGTATGTATGTATGTATGTATGTATGTATGTATGTATGTATGTATGTATGTATGTATGTATGTATGTATGTATGTATGTATGTATGTATGTATGTATGTATGTATGTATGTATGTATGTATGTATGTATGTATGTATGTATGTATGTATGTATGTAATGACACGTGGACGTGCTCGGCGCTACTGATTTTGGCGGGAGATCAACAAGAGTAGGTCAGGCTTTCATTTTATGCGCCAATGAATAATCATTTCGTGACACAAAATGCAGCGCAATTTTGCGGTCCAGTAATCCACCAGTTAAGCTTGGTTAAGTTTATTTCTTTGGTGCCCCGGTTTTCAAAAGCTGTTTTGAATTGTCACATATACCACTGTTTTATGTACACGGGGCATGGTGGCAGTAAGTTCCTCTACGTGCACCATGGTCTGCTGGCAAGCAGAAAGCTCTGCGCGGAATGAATATGTGGTAACCACGCATTATCGTGCGCAGTAAGACGCACGACAAGCGTGACACTCTTGTGCTTCGGAAGGCGGCACGCAGGACGCGTGGGCGTGTCATGTTTTATAGAAAGGTTGAGGCAAACCGCCGTGGTTTTCAACAAAGCAATCATCCGACGTGGCTGTTCAGTTATGGGCAGACGGCGCGACGCGGGCAAGATTCACATGCATTCAACATACTAGGATCAACATTGACCCTACAGTTTTTATACAGGTTGCTGCTTCGATGCGCTATGTTGCAGAACAATCGTTATGGCTCTATGCTAGGGGATGTGCCAGTTTCTGTCAATACGCAGTGGGTTTCAGCTTACTTGTGCATAGCTTTAACAAAAGCATGCACATGCTACGCAAATGTAACCACATCAGTATTAAGCAAAACTTTTTCCCCGATTTGTTGAATTTATTAATTAGCAGATTAATGAAATCAAGAGTTCGACGAAAACTCGTCTGGTCGGGATTTCTCATAGTCAAAGGTAAAAAACGGACGCCTACCAAAAACTGTAAAAGAAAAGAAAGCAAGACGTTTCGGCTCCCATACGGGGGGCCTTGTTCACAACGGAAGCAAACGAAGGGGGGAGATGATTATGTACGTCTGAATAGATGGCGCAAACAGCGAGCATAAACGGATATAAGGCTGTCGTCATTGCAGTTCAGCGTGGTATGACTAGTTTGGATTAGTAATGACTTGAGATGCAAACGCTAGGTTAGATTACTTCCAGTGGCTAGCACATGCGCCCTACCCCAGTCATTGTTATGTCCTTCTGTTACGGAATGCTCGGCATGAGCGTTATATAGAAGAGACTTCTTGTTTTTTGACATCATGACAGTGTTCCTTGATCCGCCTTTGAAAATTACCCGTCTCGCTGATGTAGACGTAACTGCAGTTTGTAAAAGGAACATTTCACACAACACATGGTTGCCTTTCTTTCGGAAACTTGTCTTTGACATTTACAAGCACGTTTTCAAGTTTTTTTTTCGCAGGAACTCAAAAGAACGAAGCACACGGTATCGCAGCACGTTTATCAGCAACAAACGTGGCGGAGGAAGGACTAGGCGGGCGGGATACGTGGTGCTGCACTGAAGCCACATGAAGTAGGATAGTTGTTAAGTGAAAGCTCAAGATGAATGGCTTCCAAGTATTTTTCTAAGTCTGTAGGAGAAGTGGAGGTGTTTGTTGCAAATGTTGCATCAGCGATGCGGCAAAGGAACGTTTGTGATGAGCAGGATGAATTGACATGAAGTCCAAGTCGTGACCCATGTGCGTAGGTTTTCGGGGACACATTGAAGCGAAGTCGTGGCCTTTCACGTTGCACCATAACATCAAGAATTGATGAACGAAACTTTGAAGTTACGATTAAAATGTAAAAAAACCTTCAATGGCGATGTAGAATTTATCTAAAATACTCATTAGGATGTTTCCCCTAAAAATGTTTCTTGTCCGGCTCAGTTTTGCGCATATCTAAATACCGCGAGTTCCTGGAATGCCATCACACAATCAAGCAGCGGTGCGCAGCGATGTCAATACCCTTAAAGACGCTTCGAGCGAATTATTGGTGCTGCACGCAGGCACGATGTATGAATAGGCTGCCATTGGAAAAAGTGGTTCCGAGGCGACGGACAGCGTTATCAAAGCCATCGCCATCCACAACCAAAGTCTCCACCAGCGAAGCAGTCCCTTAATAGAAAGGACGCCGACAGTGTTCAGGAGTGGCCACGCATTCTTTATCGCCATCTTTCGCGGCCCGACCACTCCAGCAGGCAAGTTGTCTAGACAAAATTGGGATCGAAGACAAGTGTGTTCAATCCATGAGGGCCATCACCATTGCTTACGCCTTATTCTACATCGTGTCTGTGTGCAGCAGCGATTGTTCATTGGAAGCGCGTCTCAGGGCACTAAAATTCCTATGCGGAAGCACCAAGTCACGTGGACATTTTTCAGATGTCGCACTCTTTCTCGGCAGCTCAGAAAAATTAAACCCAGAACGAATATCTGCATGAAAACAAAGACGTTTCTTTATGTTTCATAGCACGCTCTCCATCTTTCTTGAAGTGAAGCTTTTTCGTTTGAGTCGATGGTTAGAACTATATATAATTAATTCAGGCTGATTTGTGAATAATTACTCTTTCACAAAAATAGTACGAGTTGGTAACGCGAACTGTAAGTAATACTGTGCTTGCGGCGTTCGCATTTTTCACACCATCTTTTTTTCTCAGAGCTTCGCGGAATCTAGGGGAAACAGTCTACCGGGTGTCTCACGTAATTGAGCCAAACTTTAAAAATATGCAAATGCCACGTAGCTGGACAGAACCAAGGTAATGTGGTTTGCCATCGCTTGAAGATACATGTTTTATTTCTTGCATTCAGTCCAATTACATAATTTATCTTAATTAAGTAGTCTCAATTTTCAACGTCTCAATTGCTATAATTAGATGAAAAGTGTCAATGAGAAAACTGTAGAGCAAGACGAAAAACTCCCGGTACATCTATCTGTTTCTCAATGCGCGCTACATAAGAGGTTTTTTTTTTTCGAAGCATGATGGAAGGGACACATTAGGCATACGTGAATATCTTGAGAAATATCTACAAATATTCCGCAGCTACCTTGGTCCTCGACAACAAAAGTAGAAAATTACCTATCAAGAAAGGGGTCAGGCAAGGAGACATAATATCTCCAATGCTATTCACTGCACTCTTAGAAGAAGTAGTGAAGCTATTAGACTGGGAAGCTTTAGGAGTGAGGATCAACGGCGAATATCTCAGCATCCTTCAGTTTGCAGATGACATTGTCCTGATCAGCAACACTGGAGGCGAATTACAACAAGTTATCGGGGATCGACCTTCATCGATAAAGTGTAAGAGTGGTGCTGAAGATTATTATGCCGAAAACAAAGGTAATGTTCAATAGCCTGACAAAGGAACAAGAATTCAGGATAGCCAGTCAGCCAGTAGAGTGTATAGAGGAGTACGTTTATCTAGGTCAATCACTCAAAGGGGACCATGATCATCAAAAGGAAATTTACAGAAGAATAAAAATGGGTTGGAGTGCATACGGCAGGCATTACCGAATCCTGACGGGGAGCTTACCACTGTCGTTGAGAAGAAAAGTATACAATCATTGCATTTTACCGGTGCTAACATATGGGGGAGAAACTTGGAAGTTAACAAAGAAGCTCGAGAACAATTTAAGGACCGCGCAAAGATCGATGGAATGAAAAATGTTAGGCGTAAGGTTAAGAGACCGGAAGACCGCGGTGTGGATCAGAGAGTAAACGGGGATAGCCGATATTCTAGTTGACATTAAGTGAAAAAAAAAAGTGGACCTGGTCAGGCCATATAATGCGTAGGGTAGATAATCGATGGAGTGACAGAACGGGTGCTAAGGGAAGAGGAGGCAGTCGAGGACGGCAAAAAAACTAGGTGGGGTGATTTAAATTAGTAAATTTGTAGGCGCAAGTTAGAATCAGCTAGCTCAAGACAGGGGCAATTGGAGATCGCAGGGAGAGGCTTTCGTCCTTCAGTGGACATTACAATAGGCTGCTGCTGCTGCTGATTATTATTATTATTATTATTATTATTATTATTATTATTATTATTATTATTATTATTATTATTATTATTATTATTATACGGCCGATAAAACTACTAACCTTACTTCGTGTAGCTGTCTGATAATTTGTTATCGCAATCAATGCAGACGCTTTAGGGCGAAACCTTGTCTCATTTTTTTTTATTCTCCTTAATTGCATGATTAGTCAGGATTAATTAATCAACTTCGCAAGTACTAATTTAGGGCAGAGCTTCCAATGAGAAAGTTGCAGCGCGTTCTAGGAAAATTCTAATTCAACAGCTTCTAAATTCTCTATTTGTTACTTCATGTATTTTCTGTCCGCTAACGAAGCGGGGGAAATGTGAAAAAAAAATCTCGTGACGTACCCGCTTGGCGCACTGTGATTGCAGTGAGCTCAAACGTGTAGCATATGAACGAGAAGCGTATATTTAGCCTGGTGGGCTGCCTGGTCGGTTTATACCGTGAACTGCCTCGAGGGAAGCACATCGCCGGCGTAAATCGTGCAGTCAACGCATTCGTCGCTATCATGTCACTTTTTAAGCAGCAGCACACCAGGTTCAATGTGAATATGATAATCCGTTCATCAGTGTACAGAAGAACCGCAGAGTGGCCACTCGGGAATTGCAATGGGAGTGGAATGGGAGTGGAATTATGGTACTGGTTGGGCACATGGAATGGGAATGGTATGGAAGCCCAAATATCAAGGAGGCGCGGTAGAGAGCTGAGTTAAAAATGTGTGTCCGTTTTTATGTCGGTAAACGGGAAATAAAAAAAAAAGCAGCTGACTTCATTGATCCATTGGGCTCTGAACTCATTTACTGTGACAGCAATATTCTCCTTGAAAACCGCCATCTTAACTTTGCTTGCCTGTTTTTTCCTCAGATTATTGCGATCACCCACAACGGGGGGACATGGTGTAAGAATATTAGTATTCTGATTTATCCGAATAGTTAATAATTAGAGATTGCAAAAAACAACGTTCTGAATAAATAAGTGGCCACGCATGATGTTTGTTTTTGTCGCTGGGCAGGCAGGCGTAAGTAGTAAAAAATTATAGAGAAAGCCTTTTATTTACTGGAATTGGAGGAATGGAATGGATCAGCTCAGCTACTCCAGGAGTGGGAATGGTCGAACTGTCACCATTGCGAAGGGTTCAGGCAGAGTAAAATTACGAGGATCTCCACTCTTCGCAATGGAGTGGGATTGGAACGGGGGGCTCTCCATTTCGCAATTCTCGTGCACAGCCTGTACGACCTGTCCTTTTCAGAGTGAACGCAAAGTAAACGTTCGAAGCGAAATCGATCGGGAGACTTGATTGTGTGACACCAATTCGAGCCAGATTTTAAAAAAAATTTTGTACGTCATTAAAATTCCTCATTTACCAGGGCCGCCTCTATTGACCAGTAGTCGGCACATTCGTCTGCTATTGACCAGCGCTCAAGCACCGCCGTTTATTACGATGCCCTCCAATGCGCATACAAAACATTCCAGGTACACCGTGCAATTCTTAGATTGCCACATATGCACTTTCCTTAAACCCGAGCACATGGACACACGCGTAGCACTCGGCTACTTCACACTGGAAGCCTGAGTCACAAGAAGCGTCCGGCCACCAACGTGCACTGAGTCACGATGAAACTGACGCATATTTTCCCGAGAATGACGTCATGGTTAGAAGCAGCGGAGTATCGGAAGCGGCGCCTCCCTCCCTCGAGCGGCGCAGCCGGCGGCGCTTGCAAGGGCGTTCCTTCGGAGTCAGGGCTGCCAAGCAGCAGCAGCAGCTCAGCCGACCACTTCCTGTCCGGCCTGGCGTCACGCTCCAGATTCCAGCGCACCACTAGCAAGCGACGCGGTACGGGCCGAAGGGATCTTTCCGCGGGAGAAAGCGTCCACACGCTCGAATCGGTACACCGCTCGCGGACGAACCAGGTCAGGCAGACGCGGCAGCTTTAGCGTGCGCCCGCGTCAAGTTCATTTTCACGGACGCCACAGGCCGGCCTGGCCACTAGAGCACACCGACCCATTCGGGAACACGCGAGCGAGCACCGAGGCGAAAAGAAGAGCACGTGTCAAGGTTCACGTGCTCGGAACGGTACCGAGGGGCGAGGGGTCTTTAATTACCCGTCATCTCTGGTTTGCATGGTGAGTGAGAGTATATGATCCGGCAGTGCGAAATATGGTGACGCAATGGCTGATGCGTTGGGGTTAAGCGTTTCCGGAGGCACGAAGATTCACTTGCTCCAGCGTCCCACACTTTGTGCGGGAAGATGCCTCGCAGCCAACATTTTAACCTTGAGAGCTTTGCTTTTCTCTTCTCTGTCGGGCGGATTTAACTTGCCTGGTTAGATTTGTGCTTTGTTCTGTGTTTCGTGCATGCACACATCAGGTGCGCTGCTTCCTCAATAAACGTGCGGTACCAACTGTAAATGATCTCTCGCAAAGAATAACGCTATTTGAGAAAGTTGTACTTTGCCTATTAAGAAGTAACGATGAGCCCCGTACTCGAGATCTAAAGCTGCGCAGCCGTGCGTAGCAAAATACGGGATACCTGCGCCTGGACTCTAAGAAAACCACGTACTTCTGAAGGTCAGGACAACAGTAACATTGTGGCTGTTTCATAGCGCAAATGAAAGCAAATAGACCAGTGTCTACCCGAAAATGAAACCAATCTTTTCCGATCAAAACTTTACTTTTTTTTATTCAAAAATACCCCAAAAGGCCCTCATTAGGAGGGTATTACATGGAGGGGGGGGGGGGGGGGGGGGGGGGAGGCGATCACAGGCACTGGGCATAGATTATACATCATACAAAAACAAGAGAATATAACAAAAGTAATAATAGAGTGAAACATAGGTAATATAGAAGATAATTAAGTCCCAATTATTACAGAGAAAACATTAGTACATATTAGGAGAACATAAGGCAACTGCAATAAAAAGCAAACAGCAACAAACATCGAAAACACTGTAAAAGTCCTAAAATAATAATAATAAGATTAGTTGACAAGTCGTGAGCGAATTAAATCTTGATACTTAGTCAAGTCTGATTCCGTGGCATGTCTGATCGTAAGGCGTTCCATTCAGCTATTGTGCGCGGTAAGAACGAATATGCATAATGGTGTGACTGGCAGTTGATGCGTTTGACTTTGTATGGATGGTCAGACGTGGAAAGATAACTGGTGGTGACTGAAAGAAATCTTCATGAAGTGATGGATGGTGATAAAGCTTATGGAAAAGTGATAGGCGAGAAATTTTACGGCGAAGGGCTCAGTTGTCCAACTCGGCTTTATTCTTTAACGAGGTGACGCTGGTGTAACGTGAATAATCTGAAAAAATTAATCGCCCAGCACGGTTTTGCAAGGCTTCGATGTTACAGATGATATAAGTTTGTTCGGGATCCCAAATGTCAGACGCGTATTCTAGTTTAGGATGGATTAATGTTGTGTACACTAGTGTCTTAACATGCATTGGGGCTCCTTTTAAGTTATGTTTAATAAGTCCGAGAGTACGGTTTCAGAAGGCAAGGGTAAGATAAATATGATTATTCCATGATAAGTTTGACTGAAGATTGATGCCAAGGTACTTGTAAGTTGTGGCGAGTTCCACAGCATTGTTATCAAGGGAGTAGGTGGTTGGAATTTGTGGCCTATTGGTGAAAGACATGAGTTTCGTTTTGGAAATATTTATACATATGCACTTATTGCCTCCAGGTCAGTTTGTAGTAAGTGGTTATCCGTGTTGTTACACATCGATAAAGTACACAATCATCTGCAAATAGTCTGATTTTGGATGACACGCAACTGGGTAAATCATTAATATAGATTAGAAAGAGTAACATGTGTATAGTAAAGAGAAAGAAGTGCATAACAGCTCTGTCTTACCACTACTCACCTACGGGGCAGAAACCTGGAGGCTTATAAAAGGGCTCTACTTAAATTGAGGACGACGCAACGAGCTATGGAAAGAAGAATGATGGGTGTAACGTTCAGGGATAAGAAAAGAGCAGATTGGGTGAAGGAACAAACGCGAGTGAAGGTCCAAGTGCGCTGCCTTGTGGAACTCCAGACGTAACATCAGCATAACATGAGTCGGAATTGTTAACTGATGTATACTGAATTCTAGATGAGAGAAAATCGGTAATCCATGCAATTATAGTATGGTGAATGTTAAGCTGTGAAAGTTTAAGTAACAACCTATGATGTGGAATACGATCAAATGCCTTAGAAAAATCTAAAAATATTGCGTCAACTTGAAACCCAGCGTCTATCAGTGCGTGTATGCCGTTAATAAATCCGGCAAGTTTGGTGTCGCATGAGTAGCCCTTGCGAAAACCGTGCTGATGCTTCAAAATGATGTTATGGTCTTCAAGGAAGTTGATGATTTGACTGTGTATGATATGTTCAAGTAAGTTACAAATAGTGCTGGTTAAGGAGATGGGACTATAAGTAAGCGAAGAAGCACGATCACCTGATTTGAAAATGGGTATTATTTTAGCAATGCGCCAGTCATTAGGAATATCGCCAGTTGATAGTGACCGGGAAATATATCGGTTAACATAGATCAATAACGATTAATAATACGCTTAATAGATCAAATCAAATGCCACGCAATTTTCCACCGGATGAAAAAAAATCTGCGTGTTGATAAAATTGCATAAACAGGCCTGGAGTGTGGCCTGATCCCCGTGACCAGAACCGATAACGCACTCCCTAACCAAAGCAGGCTTGGCCACCCTGGTGCAGTACTTGGCCACAACTTCCTATATGAACACAACAATCAAAAGCCCGCCCTCGGTCCCAAGCAGCTGCGAAGCAACTGACCACGGCGGCAGTCAGACCTGCGACGAAGCAGAGGGTGCTAAGAATCCCTGGTTCCGGACAGGCCGCCATTGGAATCTGAACCTGGCAACGTTTAACGCTAGAACGTTATCTAGTGAGGCGAGTCTAGCAGTGCTATTGGAGGAATTAGAGGGCAGTAAACGGGATATAATGGGACTCGGTGAAGTTAGGAGGACGAAAGAAGCATATACAGTGCTGAAACGCGGGCACGTCCTGTGCTACCGGGGCTTAGCGGAGAGACGAGAACTAGGAGTCGGATTCCTGATTAGTAAGGATATAGCTGGTAACATACAGGAATTCTATAGCATTAACGAGAGGGTGGCAGGTCTTGTTGTGAAACTTAATAAGAGGTACAAATTGAAGGTCGTACAGGTTCGCCCCTACATCCAGTCATGATGACCAGGAAGTCGAAAGCTTCTATGAAGACGTGGAATCGGCGATGGGTAATGTCAAAACAAGATACACTATTAGCCCCGAGAACGAACTACAGGGGCGCTGCGAATGCCGCTTCCGTGACGTCAGCGCACGGACTCGCGCCTGTCATCTGCTACAGTTCGGGTACAGTGACTATAGTTCGGGCGGTGTCCGGGTGCTTTCTGCGGTGTTTTCGTTTGTTCGCCCTCGTTCTCTCTGCTAGTATACTTATGGCGGTCGTCTAAAATATATCTTTACGAGGTCTTAATTAGCGAAAATTTATTCAAAGAGCGCATTTCTTAAACGACCAATGCAGCTCTGAAAGGCAACGCTACAATGCCAGCCGAAGGAGCGCAGATCAGCCAACTGCGGTTTTTTCATGCACGGATCGATAACCGCAAAAACATAGCATATAAGAACCCAGTTATGATACCATACCTGCCGCGCTGCAACAAGTATGTCATAAACGCTGGCTATATATGACATCTACAAAAGTTACCTTGATTTTAATCCGCTAAAACAGTTTTGCTTACGACGAGTGGTTCATGGTATAATATCGAATGTTTGCATTTTTTCACAGAAAGGCTCGACAGTAACACGAGGACTTAACACTGCAGTTTAGATTCTACAAGCACCACTTGCTTCTTTACCTGCTTCTCAAGATTAGATGGTTCTTCACGTTTTTATTTTAAGTGTCGGTAATTTGAAGTAAAGCTAATGAAGTCTTACAGCTATTTGCAGAATACGAAAAGGAAGGTATCAATATGTATTCCCTTTTCTGTGCTACTCGTTGAACTCACTTGAGAATTTACTGGTGCTTGTTGCTTGAGGAATATACATGACGAATCTGTTTGGCGAACTGGCACAGGCTGCTCGGCCCAAATTTTTTTTGTAAAATAAGCCTTTTGGACCGTATGGTTGCAGCCAAAAAGAAGTTGAAGTGTCAATTATTCGTAGTATGGGACATATTGAAGATATCATAATTACCCTGTCGAGGGTCAAAAATCAAGTGAAATATGTAAGGCTTGTGGTGTTTTCTTTATGAATGTTTGCGAGGTTCTCTTTTATCTACCAACGAAACGAATAGTTCTCCGTTTGTATAATTAAACAACGCTGGATCGAGCCATGGTGAGGCAGAAGGTGCTTGAATTTTCCTTCTCTAGGCAATCTAAGCTGCGCTGTAGTACCTCGAGAATGCTTTAGGCATTCCAATTGGCGGTGTAAAAAAATGCTTTCTGGTTTCAATTCGAAGTGGCAGTGAACCGATGGGTTTCGCGAAGAATGGGTGCCTCGCCATACCGACAGTCGGCTGCTACCGTTGCATAAGGGGTGTGCCATATTGTCGATAAAGGCTACTGAGGGCCATTATGAAACATTTCATCGCTTGCAATTGATTGGTTCTCAATCTTAACCATGAAACTTTTCTCTCAGGTGATTGCTACTGTGGTATTTGTGAATGAACTACGTAAATACTTTACATGACGCGCCATCGAGTTAACACCAATGAGCAATTCGTTTTTTAGGGGTCTGTTTCAGAGAGGCATGAAAGTAGCTGCAAACGTTTGCATAAGAAATGCGCGCCTAATTCTTACTTTTAAGCATTAATAAATGGCCATACTTGACTAGAACAACTCACCAGAGTTATAAGAATCATGATGACAGCTTCGCATGACAGTGTCTTTCTAACACGGATAACATGTTGAC
This sequence comes from Dermacentor variabilis, assembly GCF_050947875.1. NCBI lineage: Eukaryota > Metazoa > Arthropoda > Arachnida > Ixodida > Ixodidae > Dermacentor > Dermacentor variabilis. The sequence goes on along the minus strand of NC_134568.1, from coordinate 115,746,538 downwards.
GCCAGTTGCCAGGATTTTTGCCAGGATGTAAAATGCAATGTCTCCCATAGCTAAATACCAAGGGAATGTTAAGTGTTTAGCGAAGCATCATGCACAACTTCGTGTGTTGAATTTGCAGACATTCTTTTTACGCAAAATTTATGGACAGACACGGCACATCTATGCATTGTAAAACCAGTAGAACCCTTCAACGCTACATAGCTTGCCATATCCAAGCCGTAATTTTTCTCGACTCGCGCGGTTTCGAAGAAGGAACTGTGGTTCAGGCATGGCAGCAGAAAGAAGCCGACATGCCCTTCAATAAGCACGGCCCCAAGCATACACGAAGGGAACGAGCGCGCGCGGCAGCTGAGCGAGCCGCAGCGAGCGGCGTCCAGGCCGTGACGTCACTAGCGAGAGGGCTCCACTCCATATTCTCGCCGCTAATACTGATGGCGACTTCAATGCCAGAGTAGGCAAGAAGCAGGCTGGAGACAAGTCAGTGGGGCAATATGGCATAGGCCCTAGGAATAGCAGGGGAGAGTTATTAGCAGAGTTTGCAGAACAGAACAATATGCGGATATTGAATACCTTCTTCCGCAAGCGGGATAGCCGAAAGTGGACGTGGAGGAGCCCGAATGGCGAGACTAGAAATGAAATAGAATTTATTGTCTGCGCTAACCCTGGCATCATACAAGATGTGGACGTGCTCGGCAAGGTGCGCTGCAGTGACCATAGGATGGTAAGAACTCGAATTAGCCTAGACTTGAGAGAACCGAATAAACTGGTGCATAAGAAGCCGATCAAAGAGTTAGCGGTAAGAGGGAAAATAGAGGAATTCAGGATGAAGCTACAGAACAGGCATTCGCCTTTAACTCAGGAAGAGGAACTTAGTGTTGAAGATCTGAACGACAATCTTATGGGCATCATTAAGGAATGTGCAATGGAAGTCGGCGGTAACTCCGTTAGACGCGATGCCAGTAAGCTATCGCAGGAGACGAAAGATCTGATCAAGAAACGCCAATGTACGAAAGCCTCTGACCCTACAGCTAGAATAGAACTGGCAGAACTTTCAAAGTTAATCAACAAGCGTAAGACAGCTGACATAAGGAAGTATAATATGGATATAGTATTCAACATGCTCTCAGGAACGGAGGAAGCCTAGAAGCAGGGAAGAAACTAGGAATAGGCAAGAATCAGATGTGTGCGTTAAGAGACAAAGCCAGCAATATCATTACTAACATGGACGAGATCGTTCAAGTGGCTGAGGGGTTCTATAGAGATTTATACAGTAACATTGACACACACGACGGTAATGGACGAGAGAATAGTCTAGCGGAAGTTGAAATCCCACAAGTAACGCTGGAAGAAGTAAAGAAAGCCTTGGGAGCTATGCAAAGGGGGAAGGCAACTGGAGAAGATCAGGTAACAGCAGATTTGTTGAAGGATGGTGGGCAGATTGTTCTAGAAAAACTGGCCACCCTGTATACGCAATGCCTTATGACTTCGAGCGTACCGGAATATTGGAAGAATGCTAACATAATCCTAATTTATAAGAAAGGGGATGCCAAAGACTTGAAAAGATATAGACCGATCAGCTTACTGTCCTTGCCTACAAAGTATTTACTAAGGTAATTGCAAATAGAATCAGGAACACCTTAGACTTCCGTCAACCACAGGACCAGGCCGTATTCCGTAAAGACTACTCAACAATAAACCATATTCAAGCTATCAATCAGGTGATAGAGAAATGTGCGGAATATAACCAACCCTTATATAGAGCTTTCATTGATTACGAGAAGGCGTTCGATTCAGTCGAAACCTCAGCAGTCATGGAGGCATTACGGAATCAGGGTGTCGACAAGCCGTATGTAAAAATAGTGAAAGATATCTATAGCGGCTCCACAGCTGCAGTAGTCCTCCATAAAGAAAGCAACAAAATCCCAATAAAGAAAGGCGTCAGGCAGGGAGATACGATCTCTCCAATGCTATTCACAGCATGTTTACAGGATTTATTCAGAGACCTAGATTGGGAAGAATTGGGGATAAGAGTTAATGGAGAATACCTTAGTAACTTGCGATTCGCTGATGATATTGCCTTTCTTAGTAATTCAGGAGACCAACTGCAATGCATGCTCACTGAACTGGAGAGGCAAAGCAGAAGGTGGGTCTAAAAATTAATCTGCAGAAAACTAAAGTAATGTTTAACAGTCTCGGAAGAGAACAGCAGTTTACGATAGGTAGCGAGGCACTGAAAGTGGTAAGGGAATACATCTACTTAGGACAGGTAGTGACTGCGGATCCGGATCATGAGAGTGAAATAATCGGAAGAATAAGTATGGGCTGGGGGTGCATTTGGCAGGCATTCTCAGATCATGAACAGCAGGTTGCCCTTATCCTTCAAAAGAAAAGTGTATCACAGCTGTGTCTTACCAGTACTCAGGTACGGGGCAGAAACCTGGAGGCTTGCGAAAAGGGTTCTACTTAAATTGAAGACGACGCAACGAGCTATGGCATGAAGAATGATAGGTGTAACGTTAAGGGATAAGAAAAGAGCAGATTGGGTGAGGGAACAAACGCGAGTTAATCATATCCTTGTTGAAATGAAGAAAAAGAAATGGGCATGGGCAGGACACGTAATGAGGAGGGAAGATAACCGATAGTAATTAAGGGCTACGGACTGGATTCCAAGGGAAGGGAAGCGTAGCAGGGGGCGGCAGAAAGTTAGGTGGGCGGATGAGATTAAGAAGTTTGTAGGGACAACATGGCCACAATTAGTACATGACCGGGGTAGTTGGAGAAGTATGGGAGAGGCCTTTGCCCTGCAGTGGGCGTAACCAGGCTGATGATGATGATTATAATGATGATGATGATGATAATAATAATAATAATAATAATAATAATATCGAATACTATGCGATGTATTCTTTAAAATTGTATTATTGAAACCTAGGAGGTCGGCCCTAGAAGACGTTTTAAGATTGGTTAGTAGAGATAAAACGCCAGCCTCACTGATGACTGCCTCGTAGATTGTTGTTCCCACTAATGTCTTTAAAGATGGCAATGAGTTAACGTTTTCTTGAGCGAAAATTGTTAGAAACGTATCATTAAGAAGTTGAGCGCAATCTTAATTGGTTATAGGAACACCATAAGAATCAGTAAGACTGATGTCAGCGCGAATTCCAGGGTTCACAACACGCCAAAAGCAACGAGTATTATTTTTTATCATGGTTGGTAAATCATGAGAAAAAAAGTTATGGCGAGTGGATTTTAGCAATGCCGTATAAGCCTTTTTACACGCATTGTGTTTATCATGGGCACTCGCGAGGCCAGTCAGTTTTGCCTGCCTGTACAGTCTGTTTTTTTTTTTGTTATTAAGCCGCCGATGCTTGTTGCTAAACCAAGGAGAACAGCTTCTGTAGGAAATGGATAACATATGAATGAACGTGTCAATCAGGCAACTGAAGGTGGCCTTAAAGAGGACCCAGTTCTGTTCAATGGAGCGGGAACGAAAATCTTGCAGAAATTTATTTGAAAATGTTGTTAATTCATTGTTAATTGCGTCGAAATTGGCTTTACCGTAATATATTATTTTCTTTGTGGTAATTGCTCTTTTGCTCACGCAAAATTAATGCATCCAGTTATAACATCATGGTCAGCGATGCCCTCTTTATGAGCTATGTCGGAAAATATATAAGGATTGTTAGTTAATACTAAGTCTAGTATATTGGCAGAAGTTTCAGTGGATCGTGTTGGTTGACTAATAAGTTGGGTTAATAAAAAGTCAAGACAAGTGCTGAGATAGGTATGTGCCGCCGCATCCGTGGCCGATACGGAAAATTCCCAGGAACTGTGTAAGCTTCGATGTAACCACCTGTAGTGTCGACAGTCAGTTATTATTTCTGTATTTATTGGAAGCACCCTGGACCATTGTCTTGTAATGGTTCTCACTTATTACAGCGGGTGATTTTCTGTAGAATTCACGCTTTAGAAATTAGGTGTTTTCAAGCAGCCCCCCACCCCGCCTTCTTTCAAGTAGGTAAATAAGAAAAATCTCACTATCTGTCAATACGAACATTTTTGTAATAGTTTTACAACACTTCACGTCAGCTGCGTTCAACCAAACATAAACTCGGACCAAAAATACAATAACTTTCACCTGCGTCGTCATAGTAGGCATAAAACATGAGAAGTTGCGTCGTGGAGACGTCACTCAGGGAGCCTGACTTGACGGGATAAACAGCGATAATTTGCACTCTCCGAATAATCTTGGGTGCGCTAACGAACGTTTTTGTTCCTAATGTACCATTTGCGTGTTTAATATACAAGCCTTTATAACGTGCACTCTAATGACAGAAACTTTATAACATTAATGTTATAATGTTAACATTGCGTGAATAAAAACAGCTGTTCAATATTCGAAAACTATTGAAAAAGTAATCAATATTAGATTCGATTAGATCACATTTTGTCACTATTCGATTAACTTACCATTCGGTCTCAAAAATTACTATTCGCACACCCCTAAAAATCACTACTGGAGCCAGAACTAGGTTTTTAGCTGCCGTAATGATTTTTTTCCCTTTTCGGAATCGATTCCATTGAGAAACAGTTCTCCGCAGACTTCAAGGCAGTACTAATATCAAGTGATAGGCTGCAATTTTTAATTGACTAAAATGCATACTAGTTTCCATGTTCAAGTTTTAAGGCTCGATCCGTTTATCGCTCCCACCTTCGCCAGGAACTTCCATCAGGAACATCTCGGAGGTCCAATGCTCAATGACACCTTTCTTGGTTGTAACAGAAATGACGGCCTTTCGGAATCACCGCAACAGTGCTTTCGACATGCTTGATACCCACGCTGGAATATGTTTAAGCATTGAACTATCTATAGGGTAGCGGTCTATAATCTCTATGAAATTGGAACTAAAAGGCTAATGTAACTATTTCTTTTACCGCCCAAGCGGCGTTTCTAGCACTCTCTTGTAGACTTCCGTTCCGCGTAAACTACATTATCGCCGGACACGGAGCGCCCTTAGCTGCCCACTTCAGGCCGAACGGGTAACCGCTTCTAACCCGTTTGTCCCCTACGCGGGAAGCTTATAATGTTGTATAGACTTTCGGTACCCTTTGTCTCACCTCGGCAGCAATACTATTGAGGAGCTGACCATCACTAAAGAACCTGTGATTAAAGCACATGTAATGTTCATTTTTACAGCGAAAGCTGTATATGGCTAACCTTCCGCAGTTCTTTCGGCGTCCGGTAACAGAAACGGACTTAGCGATTTCTAACAGACCCATACACAATGGGTTTCATTGTTTGCTTTGTGTGTGATCACGTACGGGTGCAGTGCGGCGGCGCAGATGTCGAAAGGCGGAACAGATTAGAACGCTCGCCGTGAACAATAGCGTGGTGTCAAGGTTATCGCAGTATATAAGCCGGAGAGGTATCGGCGCTAAAAACAGCTGCGTTATCGATGGGGCGAACACCTATAGTTCGTGCACCTGAAGAACAGCATGCGTACGTGGAGCGCCGGAGAGAACAGCAACGAGCGTGTAAACGGCGCCGGCGCGAAGCGGCCACCGACGAAGAACGTTCCCACGACGCTAAACGAAAACGACAATCGGGAGCCCGGGCACCTCCGAACGAGCAACAAAGCCGGACTCGCAACGCAAAAAAAAAAAAAGACAACCATTCCACTGTGCGAAGATGGAATGGTTGTCATGTTTTTTAAAGAAAGGAGAGAGTGTATGCTTAAGTAATCCTCTAGTACATCCCATTGTAAAAAAATAATATGAACAGCGCCTCTGGCATTGCAAATACTGTAAAACCCAGTAATTTAGTAACCCGAATTGTCCGCTGATCGGGGACTTAGGGCATATTCGTGGCTACTAAACTTCGCGATGTGCCCACGCGGCTCACTTGGGCCCTTAATACTTGTTTCAATATTTTTTAAAAATAAATGTCTCTCTCTTTGAAGCAGTGCAGTCTGATTAACCTTCTACGCGGCAGTTCAGTCGCATGTTTTCTTCATGCATCACTTCTCATGCATCACTTCTCGTTCATGGGATGCATGAGCTTGCGTCTGCAAAATAAATGGCTGTGCCTGCACGCACAGTCTTATTTCCTTTGCACACAGACTTTTTTCTGGCATACTGCAGGATTCCGCAGTCGAGAAAATCGAATGAGACACGTTTAGGGGGTACAGCCAGCAGAACTATCCAGCAAAATAATTTTGCAATATTCGGCATACAGTATCGTTATTTCTTCCCTGGAAGTATCGCGTGCCCTTAAATTTAGTGACATTTTCCCACCTCAATATTCGTGTAAGTTCCGGGCGCGAAAACAGGTTTTACAGCACATCTTTCTATTATTTATATCCGATTTTGTTGAAGTCTGGCAGTTCCTTTATCGTCGACTATTTCACTTTTCTCAGTTCACTCAATCGAATAACTGGAGCTGAAAAGCAACTGCATGCCTTGATAATGATCAACGCATACACTTTATTTATCCTTGCAGCGTTGATGTTTCGGCACTTATCATGTTGTGCTTTTCCCCCCTTGGCGTGTTTCGACTGCGCCACGCTCGAAACGCTATCTAAACCTGCATTTCGCACGTGTGTCCCTTCCTACTCTGCATATTGCACGGTACCTTCCGACTTACTTCTTTTATACAGGGTGTTCCAACGATCATGCAACAAGATGTTAAAAATATGAAAATGCCACGTAGGTGGACAGAACCAAGGTAACGTTGTGTGCCGTCGCTCGGAGACACTCTGATTATTTTTAGCATTCTATATCATTACATAATTAATCGTATTAATTAAATAAATAATTGATCAACTTCTCAAATATTATTATTACATCAAAAGTGTCAGTGAAAATAAATTGTACAGGAACATGAAAACTCCTGAGAAAGCTTTCTGTTACTCAATACGAGTTAGATAAAAATGTTTTTCCGAGCGTGAAAGAAGACCGCGAATGCACGCAAATTGCCTCGAGTGGGCAGTCGCGCGGCAATTTTGCGTGCATTCGCGAGCTTCTTTCACGCTCGGAAAAAACACCTTTATGCAGCTCGTGCTGAGCAAAAGAAAGCTGTATCGGAAGTTTTTCATGTTGCTGTAATTTTTATCATTTACACTTTTCAGCTAATTATAATACATGAGAAGTGGACTGATTAATTAAGACTGATTAGCTAAATTGGCGGAATTCAAAAATAGTCTGAGTATCTCCAAGTGACGGCAAACATTGCCTTGATTCTGGCCGGCTACGTGGCATTTGCATATATTTAAATCTTGGTGCATGATAGTTGGGGCACCCTTATATGTGTGTGTGTGTGTGTGTGTGTGTGTGTGTGTGTGTGTGTGTGTGTGTGTGTGTGTGTGTGTGTGTGTGTGTGTGTGCGTAGACGCTCGCGGAATAGCCGCCTTCTAACAGGAAGGATGTGGTCGGCAAGGGATATTCACTGTACATGACATAGTCGAAAAAAAAAAAAACAAGTCAGAGACGGCTTTCCGAATTCAGACGCAGATGACATCCAAACGTAATGATATTCAAGCGTAATGCAAATCTCCCAGGGCCCGAAACGAAAGTACATGTTTACCTACGCTTTCAAGCGAAGAAATAAATATTTATCGCGCATCATTTACGGTTGCACCAGGAGCGATGCGCTAAGAAAATCTGGCGGGGAAAAAAAAAAGGGAAAAGATTGCATAATCTGCCGCAGCTGCTTTTGCGGAACTCGAGAGTGTCAGAGCCTGTAGCAAACTTCCGTCGTGGAATGTTTTCCATGAGTGAGAAATATTTATTTCCGTTTGTTCCTGGTTGTCAATGTCTTGGCTTCCCTGAGCCAGTATAGCATGTCGGATACTTTTTCAGCCTGTACATGGTGCATTCATTATAGCTTTAGGTGGTTTCGTTAGCGGCCTAACGGGCGTGCTTTAATTTTGCACAGTGCGCTTTCTTTACCTGGGTTATCCAAGCATAATCTTTGTTATCTAAGTATGCGACGTAAACAGCATCAGATAGGAAAAACACTTATAATCACTATTAAAGTCTGAGTCTTTTCTTAGAATTAAACAGTATTTTCAGTCCTCCGTGCCAATTGAGATTTCACATATTTTGGTAAATTAGGTGAGTGCATCTTTTTAAAGCGGATATCTGGACACGCGCGTGAGTAGGATAAGGAAAAGGAGACAGTGAGTGATATTAATGTAGTGTCGAAGTTGTTGAAAAGTGAGAGCATACGTTTGAAAATTTTTTCACCTGCCAAAATGAATCCATCGCTATGGCGTTTGGACGCTGAAATCAAAGAAAAAAAAAGAACTCACTCATATTTAGATTCTGGCGCAGTGTAAACAGACCTAGGCGGTCAAAATTTGTCCGCAGCCGTCCACTAAGGCGCGTCTCATCTCCAGTGTTGCTTAGGGACGTTATACCCTATGAATCAATCAATAATTCAAATAGTAAATCCAGTTACTTGATTAGCGGAACGAAAATGTGTTTATTCAAGCCTTAGTTTGTTCTGTAATAGGAGTATGTTTGGCACTTTGTCGCTCTCGCAAGACTTCCAATTTTAACAAATTTTGCGCACTCTGCACTCACAGTCCTTGTTTCACATTTTCAAACTCTCGGAGAAAATTAAACATTTGTTGTAAATATAGCCTGCTATTCCCTACGATTGTCTCTGAAACATATGCAGTGTAGAGCAGAGTGAACCAGAAGTTAATTATTACTTGATATCATATTTGCGGTTAGGGTTGGGTTGCTGCAATCGAGTTCAGCCTGTTCGTTTCGATGAGCGGGCTTTTTATATTTTTGCATGCATTCTGGCACTTTCCCGCGCGGCTTCCTGTGAGGAAATCAATACCTTCTTGTGCGATTGTTTCGGTATCATTCTTAACGAAATAAGTTTATTTCTGCCTTAACTAGACGGGTATCATTTTCGACACCAGCGATATTGCTTTCGCGAAACAGGTGATCAATACAAGTGCGGTTGCAGTGCTTACTCACGGTCTGCATTTTACAAGACGACTTTACACACACAGAACAGAGAAGCCTCCTCTGACGTATACTCAGGTAACAAGTACGGTGTAAGTAAGCAACGACAGTAAACAAATGAGTAGCAGTTATTGCTTTTCGCAGTTCCATATTTAGTAGTGCAATGTTGCTCGAGTATAGCAGCTTTCAATGCACACTAAGACATCTGCCTTGTCTTACTAGCTTTTGCAATTATAGTATAGCAGTAAGGTAAGAAATAGGGCTAGATGTATGGGACACATACCTGAAATCAGCGCAGAAAACGAAAGAAACATGAACAGAAGCACAGGGGACGAGCGCTGTTTGTTAAGAACTGCAGTTTACTTTAAGAGAAAAACATAAAAAGCTGTCGTCTTGTGTCCTTCTTTTAGTGTTTCCTTAATTTTCAGCGCTGATTCCAGTTTTGAAATGATATTACATTTCTCTGGTGCGTAAGCTTGTTTTCAGTTCAAACATATTTTGCTCTCCACAGTAGGTTAAGTAGCAAACACTAGGTTTCCTTACAATGTGCCTGTTAGACAATGTTGCACAGTGCGAGTAAATCTTTCATCTCGCACTCGCAGGTCCCCGTCAATGGTTATGTTCAGTGCTAGAGAGGCTGTCATTTATGCCAGTCGCGAAAATTCTGGCTCCAGCTGAAACTCAAAGCAGCTGCTGTTGGGAGTAGCAAGCTTTGCCAGATGTCCTGGCCCCTCTAACTATAAGCGGTGCTCATCGTCGCGATGGCGCTGAAAAGCGATCGGTCCAGAAGGTCCATGGGCTGCTGTTTGAGGAAAACTCTTTTATAGAGTCGTCTGACAATTGCTATTGTGGGCAGCACTGCAACAAACGGCATAAAGAGGGACAGATAGAGAACAAGAGGTGAAAGGTAGAGAGGTTAAGCAGAAGAATTTTCTGGTTGGCTATTCTGCACAGGGGAAGGGTGTAAGGGCAGAAAAGATCAGAAGAAAAGAAGAGACTATAAAAAGTATCAGTCCCGATACTTTTAAAAATCACACTAGCACTTTTAAAGCAGTTCTGGACGACATCGACGGAGGCCAGAGTCCCAGAATTCTGGCTTCCTAAAAGAAATGATTGTCAGTCTTGTCGGGCGTAATGCTGAGGGTGTTTCTCTGTGCATTGAAACGATGACAATCGTGCAAAATGTGTGCTATCGTCTCTTTGCACCCACAAACTTCACATTCCAGATTTCTGGCCATTGTGATGAGGTAGTAGACAGTAGTAGACCATACACGAGAAATCCACAGACGACAAATCTAAGTCACCACCAGCTGGGATAAGCCGGGTGAAACGGGAAGCTTTAGGTGGGGATCCGGGCAAGAAAGGCGCTGGGCCCGAATTCACCAACGCTTCTTACTCTAAAATCGTCTGTAAGAACGAATTTCAGCCAATCTGTACGCAAGGAATATTATTAGCAAAAGCGGCCGGCCAATGGCAAGGAGCCCTTACAAAAGAAATGCTTTGTGAATTCGGCCCCTGGTTTGTAAAGTCTGCAGAATTCCACTGGGCCAACGTAACCACGCGTGCAAGCGGATGAAGCTTTCCCGCTGCATCATGCTCTTTCTATCGCGATGGAAACACAATTACCACCGTCGTGGGCAGATCGAGCGTTTGCATCTGCTTGCTCAGTTACTTGGCATGCAAGAGAAGTTCTCATTTCTGTGGCTTTTACAATGGCTGACATTTCAGTTCACTGTGGCTCCGTTCGTTGGAAGGTTTCAATATAATTGATCGTGTTGTGCTGATTTGTTGAAGCTGTAGCTGACTCAGAAGCACCGACTGCTGCATCACTGTAGAAATGTGTTCTTCATTGTGGTTGAGAAACTTGTTGTAGTAGTTTTTTTCTGTATTGTTCTGCGTGCGTAGCTTCTTTTTTTCCATATGTTTGGGAATGGGAGCGATTATTGGTAATGTTCTGGCTGCTTTAGTAATAGCGCCCCCCTCAAGCGGTGGGAGGTCTGTTGGTTGGAAACCTAGCGTGCGGGAACCTGTCTATCACACCGAATTCTTAATAAACTGACTTCCTGCCTTCTCTTGTGTACTCTGGTTTGAATGGACAGAACAAAGGATCGAAACTAGAGAAATTTAGGATGTCGAAGTTTCCCGGGGCCTTTCTTTCAGCGTGAAATAAGTGGTGTTTGAAGAATCATGTATGAAGCATCAATACGGCTTTAGACCTGATTGTCAACGGTAATGGTCTTATTGCACCAAAAAATTTAATTTTACGCAACATTGATAATAAACTGCTAACGCTGTTTTTTATTGACTTTTCGAAAGCGTGCCAGCGGATAAATAATATTACTATGTTAAGAAAGCTGTGTTATGGAATTCGAGGTATTGCAGCTGATTTATTAAGTAGCTACTTATCAAGAAGGTATCAATCAGTTTGCATTGACCGAGAATTATCAACAGCCCGTGAAATTAAATCTGGCACTCCACGAGGCAGTATCCTGGGGCCGCAGTTGTTCGTTATTTATATAAATGATCTTGTAAACATTGAAACCTCAGCTAATTACATAATGTATGCAGACGACACAAGTATCTTTCTAGCAGGAACAGATGCTAATGACTTAGTAGAACGTGTGAATCAAATTCTGCATAAACTAAATGCTTGGTCTGTCGAAAACTCGCTATTAATACTCTTCTTAGCAAAAACTGTTTTAGTCCGCCCAAAATTCGTACCTTGTAACCGCGGTGACGTCCTACACTTAAATCACTATGTCATTGAACTCTCTCCTGTAGCTAAATCCCTGGGAGTAATTTTTAACGAATTTATGCTTTGTTACCACCCACACCGAATTCTTCTGTACTCTGGTTTTAATGTACAGTATAAAGGATCGAAACTTCCTGCCTTCTCTTGTGCACTCTGGTTTGAATGGACAGTGTAAAGAATCGAAACTACCTACGCACTAAACTTTCGGAAGCTTTAGGCATGCTAAGGAAGTGTGTGTATTTTCTCCCAGTCTCCCAGAAACGTTGAGTATACACTGCCTTGTTTGAATCGCAGTTGCGTTACTGTCATCTCGTATGGGGAAATAGCACTGAGGAAGCTCTGTATAAGCTCATTATAATGCAAAAAATGCTCTACGAGTGATTGCCAAGCAGCCATATGATGCGCAAACATCTCCGTTGTTTAATAAACTTAAAATTTTAAAATTATACACGTTATATGAATTTAATCTACTGTCTGCCTTTAAATGCGAAATACGTAAGAATACACACAATCTGAGAACATTCTCGAACTTGCAATATACCGCTTCTTTACGCTTCTTGAGGCGCACAGAACTTTGGCACATTCCGAGGTCTCGCACAAACCATATTTTTTTATACGATGCAGTTTAGCATGCCACAGATTTTAAATAAATTCCATCTGAAGTTAGAGAACCTGCGCGTACTTTCGAGAAAGGAGTTGTATGCGCTTCTTGCATAATGCGTGTTATCATTTTGTTACATAATGCAGTAGTTTCCATCCTGCAGTAGTTTCCATCCTGTTGAGAAAGTATCCACATTTAAATATCTCGGAGTTCATTTATCCCCTGATTTATCTTGGAACGAGCACATTAATACCATAACAGGTAAGGCACCCAAAACACTCGACTTCATTAAACGTAACTTATACTTGGCGAACTATGCTACTAAGTTATTAGCATACACTACGCTTGTTCGTTCAAAGGTAGAGTACGCATCCATTATTTGGAATCCGCATCAGACCTATCTGATCGATCAGCTCGATGCAATACAAAATAAAGCAGCAAGATATATCACAATAAAAAATACTCGCAAAGCTACAGTGTCACGGATATCAAGGAATCACTTTCATTGCCCTCTCTTCAAAACCGCCGACTAATAACATTGTTATCACATTTTCACTCGTTTTATCATAGTAGACCCCCGTTCCGCGAATCTTACATCAGTGCAGCTCATAGTATCTTTCAGCGTTTTGATCACCCATTTAAACTGCAACCCCTTTTTGCTCACACTAATCTGTACCGTCATTCACCATTACTTTTGGCAATATATCATTGGAATAAACTACCGAGGGACATTGTATCTGCCATTAACCATGATGTTTTTGTTAAGAAGTTGAAGGTTTTTCTAAATGTGTGATTATTTCTGTGTTCAGTGCTTACTTGCGTATGTTATTCTTTCTGTATATAATTATGTCACTGTATCTTACCAATGTTCTCCTTTTACACGCTTGTAATTGTAACCGGCTCCCCCCCCCCCCCCCCCGCCCCTATGTAATGCGCGAATGGGCCTTTAAGGTATATGAATGTATGTATTATTTACCAAATAATGGTGCTGTTAGTTTTTGTGTGCATGTTTTATTTACTTCTGTTAAGGTGTCCCCTATTCCTTAATAAATAAGCTTCGAAACTCTGACAGTCTCTGTGTACTTGTATTATTTACTTCTGCTAAAGTGTCCGCTGCTGGATACTGGGAGGTGGGGCCAGTTAAGCTACATGTACGTAGCTTTTTTCCCACTTTCCCAGCCACATTTCATGTGCAATTTTCTTGTCTACTTTGTGTGTGGTGAATAGATAAATCGCTCAATCAATCATGTGATCGGCAGGACGTATTTAGATCTGGTTGTACATGGCAGCCAGATCACCTTAACTGGACTATATTCTGTTCGGTTAACATAGGTGTGCCTGAGCCGCCCGCTCATTTTTGGCTTACACGGAAGAGCACAACAGCTGGCAGGTATGCCCCGTGCGCTATCAGTAATTGATAAAGGTACATAGACAGGTTCCATTGGCCGCCGCATTGTCAGCACTCAAAAATTGAAGCGTCTAATGACTAGAAAAGTGGTTGACCTTCATTGGATATTTGCAGGAATTTAAGCAAGGCCTGGGAACTATTACTTCAACAAGGAGACAGCAACTCCAACGCAAAAGCCTGCTAAACAGCATGTCAACATGCTAATCAATTCAGAAGGTGGCTGTAGGTTTAGCAGTGCCGAAAACACCCAGTGCACGAGAGAGGAACACAACGCTGGAAATAGGGTGGGATGTGCTCGCGCGCCGACGTGTAGGCAGTTAATGAGGGTGCATTGTTAGCGAAACGGGAGCGGATCACATGCTGCGAGAGATACCACGATAATCAGAATAGAAGAATGTGTGGTTTTTATTGGCGCAAGGGCCAGATATGGCCAAAGAGCGCCAATAGAAAGAGGCGTCGTTTGTCTTTCGCGCATCGTCATGCGCCGTCAAATATAACGCAGGAATTAAAATATCAAATCTAATTGAAGGATGCATCCTTAAATTATATTGGATATGTTGTGTACTTCGTTAACACGGAAAGGGGAAGGGCAAAAATATGAATGGGTGGTAGGGAATGTGCAATCTCAAAACGCATGCACCTGAAATCGGCCACCTTACGGTATATATAACAAGCTTCCTGAACGTGATCGCGCATTGCGAGTAATAAATATCATGCAAATTCGCGTGTGGTGACCACATACAAAGTCACATACCCGTAAGGTGGCCGATTTCAGGTGCATTTTTGTTATATGTATATATATATATATATATATATATATATATATATATATATATATATATATATATATATATATATATATATATAAATGAAGAAAAAGAGTACGACGTACGCTGGGGGGGGGGGGATTAGCACAGTATATTACACTGACGTTTCGGCTGGTGTACCAGCCTTTGTCAAAGTTGACAAAGACTGGTCCACCAGCCAATTTCCTACTATAATTTTGTACGCAACTGTCGATATTGGCGCAAAAAAGACGCTGATACACTTGCAGACGAATAATTCTAAACATAATGGAAGCCGCCTGCTTCATGGCCGATCCCCCACAGTGGGTATGCGCCAGTGTTTGGGAGACAAGACAAGGTCTATCGATCTAACCAGGCTTAATATTTTCCTTTAGTGCCCTTTTAATGCAATAACAGTATGATGATTCAATGAAAAACGCTGCTACTTGCATGTGGGATTGCTACGACTGAAATGTAGAGCTAATGATGCGTGTAAGCAAATAAATGCATTACATGCCAAATGCAGAAAAGCGGATGACTGAGTAATAGAATTAAGTAAACGTGTTGCTTACAGCAAGGTTTGTTACAGCAAGGCTTGCTTGTCAATGAGAAGAAAATAACACAGCTACGCAGGGGACCTATAACGTAAAACTATGCCAATATGTCTTTGTTCCAATCTTCTGACGTCAAATATGCGTAAGCGCCCACGCAAGCATCGGGCAGTCATCCGCAGGGTTGTCTGAACAGACCAATAAAACGCTCTCCTCGTTCATAGGAGGCCACTTTTGTTTGCTTGAAAAACGAATAACATTGCCTACACTGAGCATCTTGTCTTATCTAATTGGCTGACAAGAGGCGAGGAGCATGCTCAAGTGGAGAGGGATTCAATAGGGCCGAGCCAGTGCACTGAAAACCGATAACAGGATGAAGAGGATGGTGCCGGCGTCTGCGATTGGTCCGCTTTCCCTTACTTAGCTTGCGGTGGCTGGTCGAAAATCGCGGCGGCATGCAACGGAGGGTTAAGAATGCCGCTAAAAGGGATCCTCAGCAACGAAAAGTTGTAAGGGTGAGGTCGTAAACGTGCCGAAAGTGCTCAGAAATGTTACACGGCCACGCAAAAAGGTTTTATTGTACGCAAATAAACCAATGCCCTCCGGCAGGTGCGAGTAGCCAGTGCCGGAGCAATCGGCGGCAGACATCTTTTATTTCTTTCTAAATGGTTCAATCTGCGGCTATTCAGAAAAAAATTCAGTTTTGTTCGGCATATTAATGCATCTTTAACGCGTGCACGTCACTTTGATGCGGTGAGCTTTTGCGGTTTTGTGACGTCGCCTGACAGGCAGGTGAAGTGGGTGCAGCCCGAAAACTTTTGACCACTAGCCGAGGGCTAATTGCGAAAAGGTGTCGAATCAGAGATAACTATTTTCCTTTTGTTCGGTTCAATCATGCATAATCAGTGTGACACGTCATATCAGATGGGGAACTATCACGGTTTTCGTGACGTCGCGTGACAGACAAGCGAAGTAGCTGCAGTCCAAAAACGTTTTTTACAAATCGCTGAGGGCTGATTGCAGCATTGGAATAGAAGTGTTTGGAGTTATAGCGCCCCAGAACACTACATATGGAACAAATTTCAAAATTTCGAATACGAACTAGTAAAATTGTTTTAATAAATCTGACATTTCCTGCGCATTTCTCTTCCGATGCAGACTATTCAGCCATTAAGAGGCACATTTTAGCTGCACTTATGCGCCTTCGGAGATGTCAACGATCACATATACTGTAGCGAGCGTCGTGCGAATCTGCATTCCGCATCTCAACGACGTTGCATGCTCATCAGCCTGCGTCGTCTCGCGACAGCGTTATTGTTTTTTCGCCTATTTGCTGTCTCGCTCCTTGTAGTCAGGTAGTTTTGGGTCCTCAAATACACGAAAACTTTTCCAGTGCCACGCGGCACAAATGAGATAAGAGCCCCCGAGTTGCGCAAAGGCGCTCGCGATAACAGCGTTACGAAGGAGATAAGAAAGGAGGACGAGCTGAGACGTCCGGCGCAAGGCACGCCGGAGAGCAGCGTAGACCGGCCTCCGCTTTAAAAACAAACAAATCTAGAAGAGAAGCAGCATCTGCAAAAATGGTGACGAGGTGAGAGTGAGACGGCGGCATTGCAAGGCTGCAATGCCCCGACGGCCGCAAGTCGTAAACTCCGGCGAAAACGCGTTTGCCCCGCAAGGCTCGGGTCCGGAGCCATCCCCGCTGCCCCGTAACTGGTGGGTCAGCTATTGGGCGCCCCCTTGAAAGCGCTGCCCAAAACAGACAGGTGGCCCCAAGGGAGCGAGTAATATTCACTCAGGGGGCACCCAGCTTATGGGGCTGCAGAACGCGGCAGAACAGTCGACTGGTTTTCACAACCAATAACGAAGAAGGTAAAGGGCCGGATAAGCTCAGAGGCCGAGCAGAAAAGAAAAGGGAACAGACGAAAGGAAGAAGAAAGAGCAAGCCAAGAGGAAATAAGAGAAGGATAATCACGCTGGCCTATAGCCTGAGGAAAGAAACTCGCAGTTGCCAACTTTCTATTTTTGGGCACTTCCCAGCGGCGTAAGAAGAAACCAACAGTAAAAGGGCCAAAATAGACAAAAGTCCCCCCCCCCCACAGGCTTTCTTCCCCCTCCCCCTCTTCGCGCCGCCATGTTGAATTTTTGCTCTTTCCCTCTCCATCCCTCGTAGTGCGGCGCTCTAACAGGACGCCGGCGAGGAGAGTCAACGAGGAAGCCCTCCACGGAGAGGTCCTCACGGTGACGTCACGCCCGGTTGGCCCCATTGGCCCAGCCGCGGTCACGTGGCAGGCGGCCGTCTCGAACAGACAGTGCTCCCGTTTGCGGGGATTACATCAATGCTTTTAGTACGGTCCCCGGTGCGTTTCCTCGGGGTGCTGGTGGTGTAGTCGTGCAACGTTGTCTGGGGGGCCTGGGACACGCACAGGAACCGCTCCACTTCCTGGGGCCGCATGCCTTATCGGCGTGGAGGAGCCGATGCAATGCCGACGCCGAGAGCATGGCCCCGGAGGCCGGCGCCCCCGCGCCGCCGCTGCTGCTGCCCTCGGCTGCCCCGGTGCCTGCTAGGACCCCGCGACGAAGACCACTCGACGCCCATGTGACGGCCACCCCCTTTGGCACCGGACGCGAGCGGCGCGTCACTCCCGGCCGACGACCATGTGCGTCCGCTGGGTGCTCCCGGACTAGCGCAGCGGCCCACCTCAACGAGCCGGCCTGAGCGGACAGTCTCCTCGGCCGGCGGACACTGCCAACCATGTCGGCGGGCGGCGAAGCCACCCTGTTTCCCATGACCTTGACAGGCTTTCTGCCCTTCTCGTCGCACCGAGTCCTGTGGTCTCTAACCTTACTGCTCTCGTGTATCGTGCCCGTGGCTGTGCACATCGCGCGGCGTCGACGCATCGCCGAGCTCATCTCCAAGATTCCGGGTCCCACGGCGGCGCACCCGATCCTCGGCAACTTGGACGTGCTGTACGAGCTCAAAAAGTACAGGCACCTCCTTGCGCCACATATACGTAAGTGTTGATGCGTGAAACGCCATTGCTGATGTGCATGACCCGTGAGTGTGTGCGCGTGAGAAGAACGCGCGCCCAGTCGTGCCTGGTTTGTTCGGGAAGACCTCCCGATGAACGGTTACCGGTGCGTGCACGCCTGCGTGAACGGCAGCGTTGCCGTTCATGCAGCGCATGCAGTGCACCGAGCGAAGGCCGCGCGACCACTTGTTTCCGGCGCCGCCTACGAAGACGCACTTTCGCTTGTCCCATCGACACACGTGCGCCAGGTGCACGCCGACAAAAAACGCAAAAGAAGGCCGCCACGCGGAGCAGCGCGCCGGGATCCGTCGGTTCCAAAAAAAGCGGGCAGTGGCGCTCACTTCCTCGCGGATACCCGCGGTGTCCCGATTTCGGCGGCAGCCACCCAGTTGCCTTCGGGTCATACGCATGACGGTCGGCAGCGGCCGGCCGCGCAGGATCCGCTCTCGCGGAGAAGAAAAAAAGCAGGAAGCGGCCCCGCGCGAAACACTCCTCCGCCGCGAAGAGAAAGAGCGAAAGCAAAAACAATAAAAAATACAGGCTTTATCTGCTGTTCCCGCCGCCTAGAGTGGCTGCAAGGACGGCGCCAGACAGCGCACTGCAGAGCGTTCACGACTCGCGGGCCGAAACGAGTTCCCCTGCCTTACGGAGCGCTGCATTTCCCAGCGGCTGCAGTGCTGCGTTTCTTTCCCTTCCTCGGCGGTGTTTCGCTAGGCTGGCCAGGACAGAGAGAAAAGCTCGTCGAGCGCTTGAGGAATGGCCGCCTCTTGACGTCTTGAAGCGCTCCCCTCCGCCGCGCTCTTTTCGTTTCTCTAGGGAGGCCAATGGAACGAGCCGGCGCTGCGTGCAAAGCCCGCGTTGCTTTTTCTCCACTTGAGCGAACGCTGTCAAGCGCGCAGACTGCCTGCTGAGCTGACGCGCAGTGCAAAGCGGGGGAGGTCAAACAAAGTGCAGTAGCCGTGCTCAGGAGTGGGCGAGCGGCGTACGCTGTGCCAGATCCCGACTAGGTAGAATTCGGCGCGAGTACAGAGACCCGTTCAAGCACAGGAGGCTTAAGAAAGGTCGTTTAGGACGCAGGCGGTTTTCTCTACCCTGCTTGCGTATTGCGGAATTGTTAAAACACCTTTATCAGCTTTGAGCGTTTCTATGCACAGGATCTGCAGCCCTGGTAGCCTGATATTTCCCCACGGTGCTCAAGTTGTCCCAAAGTAACAAGACTGCGTTATTTTATGTTATAAACGAACAAAAGAATACGTGTGTCTATGTAAAGACGAAAGACCTGCTACGCAATGCGGGTGGTCATAGTGGCTTAGTTACACAACATGGGACATGCCCTTTGGCTGTGATGCTGCTTTGTTGTTTTGTTCATTTTCCTGCTATGGCATTTTTGCGGCGTTTGATCGGGATTACATTACAAAACACCTACACTACATTCCTGTGCATCCTTCTTTGTTCTGGTTGAATAGTCGAATGTCATTCACAGAACATCAGTGAATGAATAATTTCGTCCCGTGAGATTTTCCGCAGAAATAACATAATTTTGCGACTTGAGTTGCGTAACCGATCGAAGAAAGAAACTGTCGCACTGAAGTGTATATATGTAAAGCGTCTAACCTTGCGGCCCTGTGGTCGCAAAAGGTTCCAAGGCGAACTTAAACCTTAAATTTCTTTGAGCATTTGTGTAGCAAATTGATAGGCCTTTGGCGCTTCACTTGCGTTGTTTCGCTATGACATTATGACGGCTTTATGGGGTATAGTTTTGCGTTTTGCTGCAATCGGAACTGAGAGTCTTCCATTTGTGTGGTTCGTCAAAAAATCGCTAGCAGTAGAAATGACATTTCGCCTGCTCAGCACAGTAACGACTAGTCCATGTAAACGATTGTCATTACCCTCAATGAGAAACTTCAAAAGCGTAAGACAGAAGGAAAACTGCCGGGATCAGATTACCTATTCGTGAACGGGGCTTCATTCACGTTAACAAAATACAGCAAGATCGTTAATTTTTAATGCTTGTTGCTAGTGGAATTTCAGGAGAGTCTTATTCAGGAATGTATTAGTCGTCAAACTGTGAGGTTTTCAATTACACTATAAAAGGGGTTGGAAATCTTTCCGCTATGGCAGCAGCGTTGTCCATCAACGGGAAAGAACCAAGGACAGTTATGCGAAGTGACTGCTCTAAACATCCGTTCTCTTTGGAGGAGGCTTTTGTGTTCCCTAAGCCCCCCTTCCTTGCGCCTTTTCCTCGATTCTATCCCCGATAGCATCCGACGCGGATCGTTCCATCACCGGCCGCACCACTCTCCTCCTCAGCGCGTTCACGCTTTCACCTCCGCTGCACAGAAACTATTTCACCGATGTTGTTCCGCTGGAAGAAACGTGCGGTGTTGATTGTTTCATTTCTTTTTTTTTTCTCTTGTCGTTATTGTTGTTTCAGTGCGCTTCCTGCTAAGAGTTTCTGTCGCTAAGCGTTCGCCCCGGAGGTTTCCTTTTCGCAGAATGTAGGCCACGCAGAGAGAGCGGAAAAAGAAACGAAAGGGCCATGCGGCGGCTGAGTATAGCAACGACCATGTAACGTTGGCCGCCTAAGGCCGTTCCATCGGCCTTACAGTCGCCGGCTTCTCCGCCGAAGCTTCCCGCCGCGGAAAGAGGCACGCGGTGGCCAATCTCTCAACGAGGTGGAGCCAGCGCGCTTCGCCGCTTTATGAGAGGAGCAAAGCAAAGACCACAAAGCGCTCTTGACGCGCCGGAGAGGACGCGGCTGCGGGGAAGCGAGATCTTGTCGATAAGATAAGCATTACGCATAGCAGTTTTTCTGGCGCATTTGGTCGTCGCCGAGGCGTGCTTATTGAATTGTTGTGAGCGATATGACATAACGAGGATGCAATTACGAGTCCACCGGGATGTTTCTAGATGACCCCCGAATGGGTCCGAGCTTTGCGCTTCGTCGGCCTCTCCCGTCCTCCCCCTCCTTCCTCCCCCTCCTCTCCCATTCGCCATCTCTCATCTTTTACGTTACGAAACACTAAGGAACGTGCGCTACGTACACCGATGACCTTATGTGATTGAAACTTAGACACATTCCAAGGCAGTGCGGCTTGAGTTCGGAATTATCCCAAAAGATGAGGCTCCCGGGAGTGCAGGCAACAAGTGCATGTGCACTTCGCTTTGACTCTCCTCCTGTTTGCAACACATGGATTATTGGCAGCATTAATGTATATGTTTCAGATGCTTTCTTTTACATTTACGGCACTATTTCAACACAATTGGGAGTCTTCTATACGTCACTTTAGCTCTTTCAAGTATGCTACGTAGTTCATTTATGTACGACACAGCCGAATTTTGTGACTCTTATCCCAAGCTTGAGAAACTTCCGTCGCTACACTTCGGTCACCGTCACCCAGCCCCAACTGTGGTCACGCTGACAAAGCCAAGCGCGAGCTTTGACCAGGCCTCGCACTTTGTTTTGAAGCAGCGGGCTACTCGGAGGATTCACGTAGAGAAACCATAACGTCGTAGACGCAGACAAAAATTTCGTACTAATATGCGCTATCGACGGATGTATCAGTCTGTCTTGTTTGGCTGTAGAGGAAAACAGCCCTGAAAATGCCTGAAAATGCCTCGAAGCGCCTTCTGTGAACTGTTACTCTTTGCTCCGAGGTGGCAATAACAATGTCTCTCATTTCAAATGTTTCAAGTCCTCTGCGGCACTGTAATTCACTATTAGGTGCTTCAAGAATGCACTGAATTTGACAGTGCACGCGGAATTTAGATGCTGAAAGGCACATTAAAGGTAGAAGTTTCACGTTCAGTATATATTTACGCATTACATAAGCTCCAGCCTAGTTGCTTGGTATAAAACTTACGCAAGTGTTTGGTGGTAGTGACATGAAAGATGAGATGAATGACAAGATTTCGGTGCAAGCTTGCTTTTCTTTTCCAAATCGGAATAGTGTAACAAAATATTATGGGACCAGTTGGTGGATTCAAGCTGCAAGTAAAAGAGCAGAATACAACTTGAACAAAGCGTGACGCCGCGCTCGTCTCTGTTATTTCTGTGTCTCTCTTTATCCACGTTGCATTGCGCGTTTTGCTTGAAGCTGGCAACAGTTCTTCTGAAAATCAGTGAATTTTCAATGGAACATCCGTCATACGTACGCGGTAGTCTTTCACAAGCTTTAAAAATCTGCACTAGAATTACATGCTGGTGACAACAAAAACACTTCAACATTTATCATACACAAAAAACAAATTAAACTTGCAACGAAAGAGTACATGCAGACAGTTGCAAGAAAGATGCGACAAAATGGTTATTCAGGTAGCAGAAAGCCATCCGACCGTAAGCTGGCATTCAATGTTTTGATTTATTTGAATGAACCATTCAGCAGACGACTACAAGCATAGAGCGGTAATTTCTCACTTTACTCGTTTCGTTAAAGCTATAATATAACCTCTCATTCAAGCTACTCTAAGGGCTTTAACAACATTGATGATTAGGAGAGCACAAACAGTTTGTAGTAGTCGTCGTCGACGGAGTATACTGTGGTGCGACATACACCATCACACTGTGCTATTAATTAGATCAAGAAAACCTCAACGGAAAGATGAAAGGCTCAATACTGACACGCTAGTATATACGGAACAAGGTTGGCGTCAGTGCGACTTTCTCTGAGGGCGAGATGTATAATGATTGAGAAACATCATGAGAAACAACCATGATTCACTAATAAAACAGCACATTCTCGCTGGCCGTGAATTACTTTCTAGAGTGGGAAAAATTAAGATCCGGCAGTGTGTTCATGTATGCAGTTAGGCAGCTGGCAGAAACATCGCCAGCGACCTGGTAAATACAAGTAGGCCAGGAGGGGGAAGGGGGTGGCCAAACTCCGCTTCCGACACGCAACTCACGAACTTGCGACGTCAGCAATCTATGGACCCGGCCGTTTTTTCCCTCAACGCACACGGATGGAGGAAAAAGTATCACGCGAGCTTTCGCTGCCTCAGTTAACGCTTCTTTTTTGTCGCGGCCCCTCGCCCAGCTGTAGGCACGTTTCCAAAGAAACTCAAGGTGAGGGAAATGAGAAAGAAAGAAAAAATACAGAAAGCGGCCTCGGAAACAACCATGTGCAAGAACACACAACACGAAAACGGTTTCGAAAAATCGGAAGCTGCATGGAAGCAGGAGGAAGCCGGAGCCAAGCTGAACACGTAGGGCTGCTATTGCGCGCGACCACTACTCATCGACTTCAGAAATAATAGTAATTTGTTGTAGGCTGGCGTTGATTGCCAATGAGAAATAGCGATACTACTGTACAAAATGGACAATTTAAGCCTCTCGCTTTCGTAAAGTTATAAGTCAACGAAAATAGCAATCACAACATCACGAGGGCTTCGAAGGGACAATCACTATACATGGTGGTACAACCGTGGCCTCCAAATTATAGATTTCTCTAGGCTTCAGCTGGCGGCAGTACTCACGAAGGTAATATTCTTTTCCATGGACATAGATCTAGATTTCCTCTCGTAGGAAACTTTGCCTGCGTAGTATGAGTTCGCCAAGCCCATTCATGAAGACAATATTTATTGCATGCTAGTGAGGCCATAGCTGAAGTCCTCGAATAAATATGTTTCGTTGTTTTTCCAACATGATGTCACGTACGCCCAGGTTATGCATAGCAACAGGAATTTACTACAGTGAGCTATTACTGTTCCTAATCTTAGGCCGGCTTTATTACACGGCAGAGTTCGGAGCTTTTCCATATTTCTGCAGGAGTCGGCGAGCTACTGCATCACGAAGTAGCTTTCAGCAGCAATGAATGTCGTCTGACTGAGTTGTCTGATGCCGATAATGGTTCCTTAGCCTTCCAGTTCTGAAGCTCTCTGGGCATATTGTGCAGCGTCCATGTTATGAATTGTTGCTGTGCTAGTTATTCCTATTATAAAACAGCGATAAGCTATGTTGTTGCTTTCTGTGCAATTGTTCCCGTACCTTACAATGCCAAAGAGAAAGAGAGAGAGCGTCCCAACTGGAAATGGGGAAGGACGTTAAGGTCGACAATGTAAAGACATTTGCTTACTTCGTGATGCTTGACAGAAGTACTTCGCCATGGTACTGTATTTCTGGAACGAAAACAGCTGTCAAGTGAAGGTGCTGATCAGCCACAACACCATTGATTAAGTTCGTGGAGTTATCCGACATCACAATGCCAGGCCAAGCTTGTGACATCGGCTGACTTCATGTCATGTCTCTCGGTTAAGTACGTTCTAATGTTAGTGCACTTTAAGATTTCTTTATCGTCTGAATTGGTTTTGACTTTTAGAAAAGCCTGTGAAAGTATTACGCGAGTACAGGGTGTGCATGCTACATTCACCGGTCCAAAGAGCTAACCTGCCAGTGCATCTAAATTATTGATTATGTTACTACAATAGCATTAGGAACTTTTTGCTCTAGATTTAAGTTTTTTTCCGGATCACGGATGAGACCAGTCTGCAACGTATTTCTCACCATGTGAATGTCACTTCGCTGCTGCTGCAACGTTATCTTAATTCTTTCAAGCCAGAAATGTAAGGGCAAGCGAAAGTCAAAGAGAATTTATATACTCCAGTCATTTTAATTCGTTGATTCTACTCCATCGCTACCATGAGAGGTTCCGGTGGCGTGAACGTTCACGTTGCTAAGAGGGCTGTGTTGGTCCTCGAGCTAAGAACGATCCCAATGAGTAGATAGGGATTCACTGTATACTTTCGCTGCTGCATCTTCTCGGCGGCGGCGAGTAACCTTGCGGTTTCCAGAAATGAGGGGCTGCGTTGAGGGAGTGGGTAGGTTAATACTGGGCGGACATGGTTGGAAGCAACATCAACATAATTGCTCCCTTGAGCCTGGTGCCGATGTCCGCAACATGCGCCCACCTTAACCTCCTTGCACGTATTTGGGCTGTGAGCTGTCTTCGCGCCTTTACTGATTGTGCGTTCGTATATGGTTAATGACAGCGGTGTTTTTGCTGCTTACTACTTAATTACTATGTTTGCCAGAGTCATCATGAACACCCTACCTCCCTTTCTCTCTCTTTGAGCACGGGCGGACAGAGATTAATCAAATTGCGCATTCGTGGAAGTTGCCTGAAAGCAAAAAAAAAAAAAAGTGTTCAAAGTATCCTTCATGTAAGTATTCATTAAGTATTCTTTCATGGTTCAAGGAGAATTTTTCTACGCAGTTAGTGAGCAAGCTATACTTACAACAGTAGCAATGACACGAACGCACATTGATCGAAAGCGCTGACATGATTTCAACCATAGTGTCATGTAATACTGAGGTCCCTCGGCAAAGTGATTATTTGCCGAGGGACCTGATTAGTTTAGTGAAACTACGAACACAGTATGTTGTTAACTTTTATGTGATCATAGGGGCAATCGCAAATTCCGTCCATACATATGTTCCAGTACTTGTGCAGGCCTCATATACGTTTCATCATTAAGTTGAATTCGAAGGATCATGGGCGAAGTTCATTTGATGACTTTCTTCAAATAAATAAGCACCATATGCTGCCAACGTCTTTAACAAATATGTATAATGATCCTTTAAATGTCCCTCATGATGCGGGCAAAAGTGAAAGCGGTCATTAGTTTGGGTTGTCCGTTCGGTTCTCGTTTTTTACTACAGGAATCATGACCGTTCACATAGCGGCCTCATGTGACTTGAGAATGACAACATTTCTGAAAACGATAAGATTTCCGCGATTACCGTGAAAATGCATAAAATAGAGTTGTAAGAATTTCTGCTTACGAGAAGCTGAAGCCTGTATCGAGTGTGCTTATTCTTGCTGCAATATACTGAGGGACCTTTTTTAAGTCTTACAGAATTTTAAGTCACCTGTGGCAGATAGCTTGATTGTATTCTTGAGCTGGAGCTTTAGGAAAGGCGGATATTTTTTGCAAGAGAAATTGAAACACAATTTATAAATAATTAAGAGAACTTCACTACATAACTTATTAATTACTTTACGACACACATTGTGATTTACGAATTGTAGCCGGTGAGTTTGCAAGACGTATCCACTTGAATTGAATTTGCAGGAGGACACCAGTTTCTAGATATTATTTCCCAAAGTGTGGGATGAAATACATGGGCGTTCCATTTACTTTTGTGCTTCAATGCATAAAAAAGCGCCTTCTTAAAAAAGTAAGTGGAACAACAGTGCATCTTTACGGTGAGTTTGATGGCGCATATCTGCAAACTAGTGTCATTCTGGAAATTCATTCCGAGTGCATACTCCTCACACACTGACCGGCTACAATTCGTAAATTGCAATATGTGGCGTCAAGTAATTAATTAAGAAGAGTAATTCGTGATTTTTGTTAATTAGTTGAATATATGTTTCCATCGCTCTTTCAACTAATGTCCGCCTGCCTGAATAATCCCGCTCAAGGGCTAGAATTATGTTATCTGCAACAGGCAATTTTTAAACATTCTGTAATCGCCCCGTACATATCACGGAGGACAGCGCGTAGTTGTAAAATTGATTTATAATGTTCGGCACAAAAAAGATATTTTCTTTTGTTTCTTCATGTACACTAGAAGGATTAGGCAGACAGTATCAGTTAGCCCCATCTTTCAGTTTGTTGCGCAAATGGTAATGCTAGCAACTAATATTCTGTCGGCGTATCAACGACGACAGGCCTTTTATTAATGAATAGTGAGTTTTAGTGAAATTAACCCATCAGAAGTTTTATATGCATACTGTACTTCTTGCTTCAAGGATAGCTTAAAGCAAATGTACAGGGATAAGGGCCACATAAGTGTAAATGTAGGGTACGTGTTGCCAGAAACCGATGATTAAATTCTGAGGTTTTACGTATCAAAAACCACGATATCATTGTGAAGCACGCCATAGTGGGGGATTCCCGACTAATTTTAACCTCCCAGATTTCTTCAACGTGCACCTAATGCGCAGTACGCGGGTTTGCTTGCATTTCGCCCGTGTCGAAATGTGGCCACCACGACCGGAATTCGATCCCACGACCTCGAGCTTAGCAGCGCAACCAAACAAATGATGGATTGCACTTGTTGATCGGAAAAAGTTACGTATCTTCGAGCGAGCGCCGCAATCGATATGTCTAAGAGGAAAGTGAAGGGGGCGGCGTAGTATCCCTCTAGAGATTTCGAGGCTCGGTATACTGATCAAACGGTGTGTAACCTTCGCTAAATTTGTGCTTATATCGCTACTAAACAGCCAAGGTCATCTAAACATCACTGCTTCTTTGTCTGGTTGGTTCGGTTGCTTCAGCTCCTAATCGTATTACTCTCGTTTTGCAATAGCAGCAGCTGTAGCAACGGTGGCATTTAACACAGTCATGCGTGCCGTTATGTACGTAGAGTGCTTAGTACATACAGTCTCGTCCTTAGTTGACGAAAGCAAGGCAAAGTGCCTTTTGTTTCCGGCTGAAGATACCAATGAGCTGCGAACCTAGGTGACCTGAAAACGACTATAGGAAAATTGTTCCATCTCGACCATGAAAGTACAAGTTCCCAGCAGCTGAAAGAAAAAGAAAGATGCTGCTCCGGATCGACGTCTAAACTTCACTACTCTTTCTTAAATCTGCCATGGTGCTGTCGGAATAAGTGAGTTAACTAAAAAGAAAAAGATATCCCCCCCCCGCCAAAAAAAAAGAAAAAGAGAAGCTCTGCGCGATTGCCAAATAATGCACAGGTACATTAGCATGACATACTTCATGCGCCATCGTAGCACGTCATCGCGGCTATAACCAGCACAGCAATGTTTCAACATCGACAGATGGTGCATGCATGTGAAGCATACTGCATCTTAACCACACAATCTTAACGACACTGATTAAAACACGAACCATACATATGTAGTCGCAGATGCAGCAAGAGGGGATGAAAAGAAACGCTTATCCGTACGTGTCTGTACACCTAGCCATGCTTACGCACATAATCAACAACACATTACGCATGCGCATTAAAGACGACTGCTCAAGAATTCACATTCGGAAGCGTGAAGCGCATTAGACGGTTCACTGATGCAACAGTCTCGGTTCATATATATAAGGTTTGTGAGTGGTGGCGCTGGCTAGCACTCCCAGGGTTCTAGTAGGAAACATATATACCCAAGAAAGTGAATGGGAAAACGGCGCCGCGGTAGCTCAATTTGCAGAGCATTGCACGCGTAATGCGAAGATGTGGGATCGTTCCCCACCTGCTGCAAGTTGTTTTTTTTTTCATCCACTTTCATTTCCATTAATTTCTAATTGCTTTAATTCGTTTAGTAAGTACAAGTAACTTCCCCTATGTTGTCCTTGGTGTCAATGTTTGTTGACTTCTTATGCCATGATCAATAAAAATCGGGCCCCTCGGTTAACCCCCTTTATTCTGATATATATATATATATATATATAAACCGAGACTGTTGTATTTATATGGCTACTAAACAGCCAATATCATTAAACCAGCGCTGCTTCTTTGCTGGTTGGTTTGGTTGCTGGAGCTGCTAATCCAATTACTTATATATATATATATATATATATATATATATATATATATATATATATATATATATATATATATATATATATATATATATACACACACAGAAACGCTTGTGTTCCTCCCCACATCCTGCATCTGTGTGCGTATTTTTTTAGCTCTAACTCTCATCAACACTTATGCGAGACCATCTAGCTCAAGAGCTAGTCCTTCTACAGTCAATATGTGATTCGCATAGCTAGTGCACATTACGAGCTAATTTGTTGAACCAACACATCGTCTACTATTATACATTCAGAAAAGCAGGCTAGCTGTCAAGGCTGAGAACTCACCATGTTCAAAAAAGTAGTACGTCATAACAAAGTCTTAAGACATGCCGTTACATAGAATTCGAAATCGCAAGTCTGACGGCATGGTTGTGTTTATACTAACTCAACCGTCTTTTCAAGTGGATAGATCCACTTTTGTCGAGTCCTCGTCTTCCCCAAAAAGCGGACTTCTGGACGGAATAAATTTTTGTTTTGATTTGATAATAAATTATGGAGTTGTCAAGCTAATGTGCTTAGCAAAAAATTTGGAAGAGACTGAAATAGGATACTCTGTATCTCTTAATATTTACTAAGAAGCAGCTAAACAATTTTATTTTCGAGAGGAGTGAGCAGTGATATTGAAGGCCTCGGCATTAATTTATGGTGTCTGAAGTACTTTATCACGCACGGTACATAAGTACACCAGCGGTTTTTCATTTCACCCCGTTGAAATATGGCCACCGTGGTCGAGAATTCGCGATCTTCTGCTCAGTAGCGGCACGCTATGACCACTGATATAAAGCGATGGGTCAACGATGCAAGACAGCAAACTGCGTATGTCTATTCCTGGCGTGTCGTCACAGGCAGTGACGACACACCACAGTGCGCTGTGTAATACCGCTTAGGGGCCTTGCACCTGTGGTTCTGGCAATGGCCATGTTGTTCCTCGAGGCGATGTTAACTGGGCACACTGTACCGCTGTGTACCGCTGTACCGCTGGTACGCTGTGTTGAAATCCCTTGCTTTGCAAGTGCTTGCTTATTCCCTTCTGTGAGCACCGAAGCTATATTGAGATCACGTGCAATCTTCTGCGTGAAGTCCTCTTCGTATTATGTTTGTTCCATCTCCAAACAGTAGTGATCCAGAAGAACGTGTTTAAATCCCTTGCTTTGCAAGTGCTTGCTTATTCCTTTCTGTGAGCACCGAAGCTCTATTGGAACCACATGCAATCTACTGCGTCAAGCCCTCTTCGTATTATGTTTGTTCCAGCTCCAAACAGTAGTGATCCAGGAGAACGTGTTCAAATCCCTTGCTTTGCAAGTGCTGACTCATTTCCTTTTATGAGCATCGAAGTTCTAGTGGGTGTACATGTAATCTTTGGTGTTAAGTACCTTTTTGCAACCTGCGCATAGATGACCGAAAATCGTGCAGCCATATTGTTAACACCCAAGATGAAACGCATATGATACTGTCCGGATTCAAGCCATCGCCAGCCTCGCACGAGTCCTTGACTGAGTAGGGCTCGTGCGACGGCGCCCATAGGTTTTATTGCAGCAGGCATTTGTTTTCTGTTTGGGGACCTCGACAGCGAAATGCGGGCTTGAGCACCTGGTTTTTTCGTTATTTCCAATGCCTACGTGGGGGGCTATTGAAGCACGATGTTAAAATATTTTTGTGTTAACTCTTTTAGTTGACTAAGTGACAGTCGACAAGTCTCGCTGGAAGGCATCTGAAGAGATAGGAGGTGGAGACTGTAAATGTGCCTGTATGACGGCGTTCTTGGAACGCACTAATTTGAGTACTGCGGTTACTATGGCGGCATTATCTGCAGTCGGCG
Source organism: Dermacentor variabilis (assembly GCF_050947875.1). NCBI lineage: Eukaryota > Metazoa > Arthropoda > Arachnida > Ixodida > Ixodidae > Dermacentor > Dermacentor variabilis. The sequence continues at coordinate 115,716,066 of NC_134568.1, read as the reverse complement.
TTGAGATCAGCCCGTCGAGGCGGCTAAACCATGTAGCCTCAAGAGACCGGGGTACTGAATATGAATTTCAGTGGTGCATCCACATGCATCTACACATACGGGCCCGTCTGCGTTGACTAGGAGATAAGCACTTTTCAATCGCTCCAGAACCAATGGAAGAAAGTGTCGAAAGGGCAGAAAGTACTTGAAGCGCCGCCGAGCAGTTTCGCCACCGCGGGTAATGTCTACAATGCGTCAGAACTGTTGAATTCCTTCTAGCCATTTTCATTGTTTCATGCCGAGAGCATATAGTATTCTAAGCACCGCGTGAAAATGGGATGGAAGCATGGCGCTGATCCTTCGCATAAAAAATTGGACGAGAGCGCACTCACTGTACCTTAAATGCTAAGTTAGCAGTGACTGAAACTCCAAAAGGCAGAGTGGGAGGGGCTCGGGTTACGCGCGTCATTTCCTTGCTATAGATGCCACGTAAGCAACGCCTTAGGACAAACGAAGAAATTTCCTATGAACGATATAAATAAAGCTGTTCAAATCTTGACTCTGCGGTGCAGCTATGCCGGTAATTGATGATGCTCACTGATGACTAGTGCACTATGACACGTGGCGGTGGCTTAGCAGCTGTGGCGTTGCGCTGCTAAGCATCAGGTCGCGGGATCAAATCCCGGCCGCGGCAGCCGCATTTCGATGGGGCGAAATGCAAAAACGCCCGTGTCTGGTAAATTGGGGTCACGTTAAAGGTTGCCAGGGGCTCAAAATTAATCCGGAGTGCCCCACTACGGCGGACCTCATAATAAAATCGTGTGTTTGGCACGTAAAAACCCAAAATTAATTCGTTGATCACAGGTGCAGTCAGCAATTTAGAGTACGAACTGCGTGCGCTAAAGCGTGATACATGCTTTCAGTGCACTTCCGCTACTTTGTGCCACTGCTGTTACCACGCCAAGTCTCAGCGATATTAGTACAGTGCAGTCGAGAACTCATTGCAGGTCCACTGATCTGGATGATGCCTAGAAAGAAATGCTTGTATCGCTTCGAGCTGGATTCGCTCAGAAATTCACTTGGATGCGTCAAGATTCTCGTTTTTATACATAATCATCATCATCGGCGGCGGTGGCGTCGTCGTCGTCGTCGTCGTTATCAACATAATCATCAACACAATCATCATCATTATCATCATCATAATCCTATGTTATGCCCACTGCAGGACGAAGGCCTCTCCCTGCGATCTCTAATTACCCTTGTCCTGCGCCAACCGATTCCAGCTAGCGCCTGCGCATTTCTTAATTTCATCACCTCACCTAGTCTTCTGCCGTCCTCGACCACTTCCCTTCTCTTGGCACCCATTCTGTAACCCTAGTCGTCCACCAGTTCTTTAAACGACGCATTACATGACCTGCCCGACTCCATTTATTTCTGTTAGTGTCAATTAGAATATCGGGTATCCCTGTTCGCTCTCTGATCCACTAGTCTCTCTTCCTGTCTCTTAACGTTAGGCCTAACATTCTTCGTTCTATCACTCTTTACGAGGTCCCTAACTTGTTTTCGAGTTCCTTTGTCAGTCTCCAAGTTTCCGCCCAATATATCAGCACCGGTAGAATGCATTGATTGTACACCTTTTGCTTTAATGATAATGGTAAGCTTCCAGTCAGGATCTGAAAATGTCTGCCGAATGCGCTCCAACCCATTTTTATTCTTCTGTAAATTTCGTTTTCATGGTCAGGGTCCCCTGTGAGTAAATGACCTAGGCAAACCTACTGCTTCACAGACTCTAGACGCTGACTTGCGATCCTGAACTCTTGTTCCATTGCCCGGCTATTGATCATTATCTTTCTCGTCTGCATATTAATCTTCAACCCCACTCTTATACAGTATCTGTTAAGGTACTCGATCATTTGTTGTAACTCGTCCCCAGTGCTGCTGAATAGGACAATATTGTCTGCAAATCGAATATTCGCCGTCGATCCTTACTTCCAAGCCTTCCCAGTTTAATAGCATGAATAATTCTTCCAAGCATGCAGTGAACAGCATTGGAGAGATTGTGTCCCCTTGACTGACCCCTTTCTTGATAGGTAACTTTCTTATTTTCTTGTGGAGAATTAAGGTAGCTGTGGAATGTCTGTAGATACTTTCGAAGATATTTACGTAAGCGTCCTCTACTCCTTGTTTACGTAATGCCTCTATGACAATAGCTCACAATTTTTTCACCGACCTCACAGTTTGCTTACTGACAAATACCTACCTCCCACAATGTGCCTGAAATGAGGCAAAGAATGATTTGCATTAAAATGCTTCTGGGCTAATAATGAGGTAAAGAACTGAGTGATTGACCTGAAATAAAGAGGTAACACCTGCCGTGGTACCTTAGTGGCTATGGCGTCCTGCTGCTGTGGTTATGGTGTCCCGTCACTGGTTCGATTTCCGCCGAGGTGGCCGCATTTCGATGGGGGCGACAATGTAATAACGTTCGTTGGTCAAAGTTATTTCGGAGTCCTCCACTACTGCGTGCCTCGCAATCAGATCGTGGATTTGGCATGTAAAACCCTACAGCTAATTTACTCAATTTTATCGAAAAAACTACTCTTCGGACTGTGGTGACTACGCTTGTATTCGGCCTGACGCGGAAATAGGCCTGTCATCAGTATGACATAGCGTTCAGATACAGCTAACACCCGCATTAAATACATGTCTCTCTTTCCTCCGGGTGCTTCTAATGTGAGCGCAGTCTCTGCGGAACACGAAACGAAACATGTGTCACATGATTACAGCGGCCTGCAGGTGATTAATGTTATCAGCCTGTGGCACGTAGTCTGGCGCTTTGGATAAATGCATGAAACGGTAAGTGATGAAAAACCATCTCCCCTGTGGTGGTCAACACGAGTCACAAATGCGAATGCACTTACTTTTCCGAAACCTCCTTTGGGCCTAACCGCCAGTGAGGGTCGGCGATGCGAGGCTATGTAATCTTATGTGCACTGCGCGTAGCTGGTAATGTTACAATGTACTTCATTTATCTTGCCACTAATACTCACTTCAGATTATTAAGTGCATGCTTCCTGTAGTGCTCACACTCTGTGTTCCCCAATTTTTCCCCTGAACTTCGAAAATGACGCCGCCCATGACATTCTATAGACTCGTAGGCTGACGCCTGCGCTCTGAACACCATTGAAAAAGGTCAGAAACCCATGTTTTTGTTTTATAACAATTTCGTGAACGTTGTTTTGCTGACTCGAAGAAGGCCTCGCAGCAAACCCCCTCTGTAGCCTTCCGAGTACTACCTCCAACTCGCAGAGGGAGAAGGTTGTATTCACTTTGGGAGGCCATATTGTTGGTAGATGGCTTTTGTACTTCAATGACCGAGCGGATGCGCACATGTGAACATCTTCCGCGTTGCCTTCAATTGAGGCGGGGATTTGAAAGCACCTATGCTGACAAAAAAAAAACTCTGAGGTTTTACGTGCCAAAACCACTTTCTGATTATGAGGCACGCCGTAGTGGAGGACTCCGGAAATTTCCACCACCTGGGGTTCTTTAACGTGCACCTAAATCTAAGTACACGGGTGTTTTCGCATTTCGCCCTCATCGAAATGCGGCCGCCGTGGCCGGGATTCGATCCTGCGACCTCGTGCTGAGCCGCCTAACACCACAGCCACTGGGCAACCACGGCAGGTCTACGCTGACGAGACTTTCCTGCAAGGTCACTAACACTCCAAAACCTTAACATCAAGATGAACACATCAGGCTGCCAAAGACGTTCTGCATTTTTTCTCTTCTTAATTTTTTATATCAGCTACGAATAGCGGAAGTTATTCTCATGTGGGCCGTCACGGTTCGTGTTAGTTCTCCTTGTTTCTTATCGATTTGCACTTCTTTGCGGTCAGCACAAAGTTTAGCTTTGATTTCGAGAAAGGGAAATGATCGTGTAATTTCGGAAATGTGGTAGCTGCTTTCATGATGTGCCAGCATATATGCAGAAAAGTTGCTGGAGGACTCGTGGAATGCCCCCTAATACGTCTTCGTTCATGTAACTAACGTCCTTAGCAGCTCATTTGAAGACGACTAGTGCTCGTAGAAAATTCTTACTGCCCAATCAGTCTGGAGCTGTCGTTCGCAATGCCATCACCTTCGTCTAGTGTATTACTGTCTAGTGCAGTGGCCTCGAGAACACAGGTTATCTATACTTTGCCACACAGAACGCGTTACCATCTGATTCGTCAACAAGTTGGTTCGCTAAAACATTTATGCGTTCGGCAGCCACCGCCATGATCATCCAACAGAGAGAGTTACAATCTAGAAAATGAACCCCATAAAACTAAACTGTACGAACAGCACATTTCTGCATAGGATATTTGAAAGGTAAACGAAGCTTTCCAGAGCAAAAGTTTTTGCCATAAATGAAAGTTCAGGAGAATTTACGTAGCGATGATATCCGCCATGCCTTTGAAGAAAACTTTCAGCTAAAGTGTAGAGTGGAATATTGAGAAGCTGACAATGTGTGAGGCTACCTTTAAGCGAACGTAACATTCAGTGGTCTTGGATATCATCATCCCGCCTTCTGAAATATGTCATTTTCGCTTTGCTATGTTTGGACACACTCATGCGCGTTATTGGTTTTGCAATCACTAGCAGATATTAAAGATGGACAGAAATTAAAGAAATATCTGCAACGTGAGCTGGCGGTATGCAAGGAAACGGTTTCATATGCCTGGAGCTGTGCTCTTTTGTATGAAAGTTTTCTCGCATTGCTTTTTGGTTTTTGAAAGAACTACCACAAGGACTAATTCCAATCACCTCAGGCTGGATGACTCCAATATCCGCAATCATAAAGACACAAAACGAAAGTATATTGATGGACGAAAACAATTATGATAGTAACGTAATTGTAAACGCAACAGTGAGACTCGGATGATTGATTGATTCATTTATTGGGTTTAAGGTCGAAGCAACAGACAGGCCATGAGGGACGCATTATGGATGGGTCCGCGTTAATCTCAGCCGCCTATGGTCTTTTAGGTACACCTCAAACTCGGTACGCGAGCATCTTTGCACTCAGTCCCGACAATGAGATTCGGACGATTGAAAGTGGGATGCAATACAGGTTGAACGTGAACGACAAAAGCAATGTTTTCCTTCCTTTCACGAAAGGGTCGAGGAGGTAGCAGATTATAAGCGACGCTCCCGAAAGCACTAACGGAAGAGCGTGCCCCTTATGCTGCGCCGCCGGTGGCATGGAGCGGCCAAGCGATGTGGCAAAGAGGGGCACCCGCTGCGGAACGTGTGCTGGGCATGCGGAATGCGAGCGTTCCATGGAACGCAGTGCACGGACACGCACGCACACACACACACGGGAGAGGAGCGCGGACAATAGATGAAGACGGGCGTCTAGACTGCGCTGTGCGCGTTGGGCCGCCGCGACGGCACAGCGGTGAACGAGAGAGGGAAAGGCGAGAGCACGGCTAAATCGGGATCCGGATAGAAAGAGGCGGTATTAATAACGGGGACCGGTTTTTCACCTTCATTCGGGGGAGCATCGTCCTTGCCAAGAATTAAACAAAAACTCGCCGCGCCGTCCCGGTTGACACGTCGGCAGCAGGAAGTCGAAGCCGCTCCGTCGGAAGTCACTCCCGAGTCGGGCTGCTGCAGCCTGCGCGCGAATGTCTTCGACCTTGTCCGGCAGTGCGTTCCCGTTTAGATATGCGCCACACGGCGGAGTCTGGTGGAACGGCTACGGTGTACAGTGAAATGGACGCGAGCACTGACGAACGTTTTTGTTTGCCTCGCCATCTAGGCTGGGCTTCTACACAATACTTTGTGCGACCTCGAAAGGGATTGACAACCGGACAGAAACAAAAAGAGCACCCCGTAAATATCTTCAACCAGGGCCGAGTGCTGGAGGGAACCAGTTAGATTACAGACAATGAAGTGAAACGTTTTAATATTTGTAAGTGGCGAAAACCTGGACGTGTGTCATTTCTAGATGTCTACCTTTACAAAGGTTAGGAACTGTAACTTCATCGTCTTTGTCTGTTGTCTTCGCCACCTTCTTGTGGAACCGAGAAGTCCACGTGTTTGTCATGTCGAGAACATATCCCCCAACTATAGAGTCGGAAGTAAGCGGCCTACTTTTCTATTTATATACATCAGCTCTACACAGTTTCTTAAAACAAAAGTAATAAAATTTCATATTAATCACAAAGCTCATTAATCTAACAGGAGCGACACATTGCGATGATACTCTTCGAATGAATGTGTCAACACAGAACATCTCTACGCACTGCGGACAAATTCTGTCAAAGGACTACTGTTTTTGCCCCTGAGGTACGTAACACTATCTGTTGACCACTCGTAACACATACTTGTTTCTACCTACTAAAATATATGATCGCATCAAGTGCTGCAATTCGACTTGGCATGTTACGGAATAGCAACACGCACAACGCACCGTTCAGTACCTTGTAGGTAATGCATAAGAGAGGCCACATACCTCCCTTATATCGCGGCGCACAGTAACTGTTATAGCTCTTATTAGTTGGAATTTTTCAAGTTCGTGACTGCACTTTTAAACAAAATTGCACCCCTTGCGTCGTATCTTGCCACACAACGATAATCGTCATCTGTCTTGTCCGCATTTCCTTTCTTTAACGCTTCGAGCCTGTTACTACCAAGTCCCAAACGGCATGCGCGTTATCAGCATGACAGAGCATTCTCGAGAGAAAAGTAGCGAGCGCAGCGTTTTCAAGCAAGGAAACTCAAGCAAAACAGATGACGATTATCGTTGTGTGGGAAACATACACCTCAAAGGGTGTACATTTATCTAAGAGTGTACATACACTCGTACACTCTTAAAACAGTTGCACCCTTTGGGGTGTATATTTGTCCCACAACGATAATCGTCATCTGCCATGCTTGCGTTTCCTTTCCTGAAAACTCGGCGCTCGCTACTTTCCTGTCGAGAATGCTGCGTCACACTGATAGCGTGCATGCCGTTCGTGACTGGGAAATACCGGGCTCGCAGCGTTAAAGAAAGGAAACGCGGGTAAGACAGATGACGATTATCGTTGTGTGGCAAGATACGACGCAAGGGGTGAAATTTTGTTTAAGAGTGTAGAACAGTTGCACGCTTCGGGGTGTACATTTGTTCTCGTCATCTGCCTTGCTTGCGTTTCCTTCTTTGACAACTTGACGCTCGTTACTTTCCTGTCAAGAATGCTGTGTCACGCTGATAACGTGCAAGCCGTTCGTGAATTGTAAGTGCTGGGCTCGCAGCGTTACAGAAAGGAAATGTAGGCAAGACAGATGACGCTTATTGTTGTGGAACGAGATGAGCCCCAAAGGGTGTAAACATTTTAAGAGTGAACTTTTAAAAAACTTGCACCCTTTGGGGTGCAATAGTTTTAAGAGTGTACACTCTTGAACAAATTTACTCTCTTTCGGGCTTTACTTGCCACGCAACAACAACAATATATGCATAGCAAGTTTTACGTGCCAGAATCACAATCTGATTATGAGGCATGTCGTAGTGGGGGACTCTGGATTAATTTTGAGCAGCTGGGGCTCATTAAGGTGCACGTAAATCTAAGGGCACGGGTATTTTTCCATTTCGTCCCCATCGAAACGTGGCCGCCGTCGCAGGGGTTTCATTCGGTGACCTCGTGCTTAGCAGCACAACACCAAAGCCACTAAGCAACCACGGCCGTGTGCAGTAAGTATGCTAGTTTATTCAAGCGCTCCCTTCTTGGCCGCCATTTCCACGAATTCCAGTGGACGCCAAGTAATCCTTGCGGCACTAAACACACTGAACAAGGTGGCTCGCGTGACGCACTGCGGTTTTGTAATTGGAATGCATTTATTTCCTTCAGCTTTAACTAAGAGGAGGCCTATTACTTGGCGAAGAAAAAAAAAAGAAAACATTATGTCATTTGTAGTACGTAGATCTCCTGTTATATAGAAAGCTATGTTAACACACAAACACACACGGGCTCGCCCTACACGGACACCCTACACACTCACGCTACACGCACACGAAGATACACGCGTGTTTGTGTATGCGTGTGGGTGTATTTGTAGGAATCACCTGACTTCATTGCTTCATTAACGCGACCAACACTGAGGTGATCGGGTATGTAGTAACAGCGCTTGACGGCGTGAGCTGCGGCCCGTTTCCCTCCCTTATTGATGGGCTATTCATGGCCTCCAAGATTGGGGAGGCCGCGGAGGTGCGTGATCTCGGAGGCTCACTCAAGGTCAATACACATTCGGGTGTATGCTCCTGTGTGTGCTCCTGAGCGTCCTTGCTGCGCATGTTGAAGGTTGTTCTGGACAGAGCGCGTTTGTCCTTTCGAGTTCGCGAGGCAGCAAAAAGGAGGCTGTCAACGTGCTCGTAGAGAGCCTTTACTGAAGCCTCGGAAACGATCTCCCTGAGGCTGTTTTCTACTTACTTTCACGGCCTAAAACCGCCACTAAAGAGTAAAAACGCAGCTAGGGAGCACATCACCAAGCACATTATCGTCATTAGAATGCGGCAAAATTGATTTATTCATTGCCCGTTTACATAAAATTACAAAATACTGATACTTGACACATTTGACATTTGACATATTTTATCCGTAGGCTGAGCGCCTCAGTCGAGCGCCCTTGAGTTTTTTAGGACACTAAAGACGCCGGAAACAGAAGTAAATGGATAACTTCAATGAGTGTTCAAAACACACGGAACGTTCCTTCCAATAGATAAATTTACTTTAACGAGTTTAGCGTGACAGTGGGCTTGGCGGATTAGCGGGTTTCAAATGCGCATGCGTAGAACGCTAAATGACTCATAGCGTTTAGCGTAGGCACGCTATTTTTCAGATTTCACGTTACCGTCATTGCGTGGTTTACGTATAGCTTACGTAACACATGGCAGCGGTCCCAGCCGCCCGCTTCGAACTGAATTTGACGTGTTTTTGTCTAATGCACTTCGTTCGTAGCAAATGACGGTGTGAACGGTTCTTGCTGTCTCAGGCCTCATCGACGACCGAGTATTATGGATAATCTTGCGGAGTTTTCGAAATCGCTTCTCGTTTCAAAGGCGTTGAGGCCTAACGAGAGAAACTTCCCGGATGGCAGTGCCTCATATCGCCGAAGTCGGGAGATAGGCGCGCCGGCATGTGTCCTCCGAGATATGGAAATCTCGGAGGCTATGCTCGACAGCTTCTACTTAGTTTGCCATGGGTCGGCAGACGCGCAAAGTACAAATACAACGCTCCCGGCTATCATTGCGCTGCCTCTTGCACTTTCGGACTCACGCGCAAAGCTTCGCGAATAGATAGAATCCCTCAGACGCAATATGTACGCGAAGTTTAAAGCGTAATCGAATAGCGTCCCGCACGTAAACTATTCTATCACGATATACCGAACTCGCTTTCTGCAAAATTCGTTTGCGGAACGGTAAGCCTATTGCGCTTAACCCCGCTATTAGGCTAACGTTAAACCGAAAGTGTCTAGGTTGCCAACATCGCGTGGGCACAGCCCACACAAATATTGGAGCTGCTCCGAGCTTGAAGTTGTAGTACCACCACGGATTGGTCTCTCTCGGAGCCGAACTTGCCGACGAAAGCAGCCGAGAGTATCTCGAACGCTCCGTTTCAACCAGCTTAGTCTAATGAAGCACTCATTGCGTGAGAAATCTCTTCGAAATGATTCTGAACTGACTATCTTTACGATAATACTCAGCCTCGCAAGCGTCGCTTGTTTGTTTTGAATAGTTAAGGCATGTACAGGTGCTTTAATGCACCTCACTCGAAGGCACGATTTAACGAGTCCCAACTAGGAGCGATCAGCACGGTGAGGCCAAACTCTTCATCTCGGCCAAGAACTTCCGCGATAGCAACTATGTTTTATTTCTTCTTGCCGAGCTCCCCACAAAAGAAATATTCAAATTAAGCTAGAATACCTTAATCACTTGCGGGAATCCAACAAAAATTGCTGCCTCGAATGAGAGACCATCTATTAAGCAGGCATTTTCACTCATTGCAAGCGTCACTAATTATGCTAGCGACAACACGAATAGCTATTAGAAAAACACATCCTTGACGTCTATTTCTTATGCTTTAGCATTCTTCGGGGTACTTTATGCCTTGTGCGATGACTATCTATCTATGTTTCTATCTATGTACGTTTGTATGTTTGTGTCTAACAGGTTTCCCGTTAACCTGTGTCCTTGTGTAGTTCGTGGTTGAGTGGCTAGAGCATCGGGCTGCTGTCTTAGAGAACATGGGTCGAAACCAACCGCCGTACCAACTTTAGACACTGACTATATGGCAATGTGTACGTATGCACCGTTCTTCAACGAACCTCCTTCCCGCCGACCTGGGTCACTGTAGATGCGGAACTGGGTATGTACCGCTCTTCATTGAAACTATCTGACACCGACTTGAAGCACTGGCTATCAACTAATCGGTCCGTGCTGGTCTTCAATGAACATATTTGATGCCAGCTTGGGTCGCTGGGTATGTGCCAGTGGGTGTGTGCCGCTCCTCTATGAACGTCTGTGACGCCAACTTGAGTAGCCAGGTATGTACCACTGGGGATATGCCGCTCTACAATGAAGAAAAAGATCCCTTAAATCTATCCGAAGCTGTGCGAAATCGAGCCCACAGCGCAAGGGTTCCACAAGCACAGCAACCCGACGCATTAGCAGGCTGTGCCACACGGTGTGTGCCGCATTAAATTAACGCCTTCCACGCCAACGCTTTAACAAGCTGCGCCATGAATGCACTGGTATGCCAAATTTGGTCACTAAGTATGTGACACTGAGTGTGCAGCAAGCGAAGGAACAATTCTCAGTGTTCGCAGGAGTGGCGCGCCGCGATTGTCGTCTCGTAGGCCACGCGCGGATTTCCCACTAGATGGTGTAGCGCATCAAGAAGGAAGCGCGAGAGAGAAGCCCGGTTGCTGCATGACGCGTTTCTCAGCGTTCGCACGAGCCGGCGCGCCACGCATTTCGGAGGTCACGTGCATGCTTCCCAGCGCTGGAGCTAGATGACGCCGAGCGTTCTTAGGGAAGCGATAAAGAGCAATCGCGCTGCAGTGCACGCGTCGGACATATTCGATTTCGACGGTGGTTGATTGTTTCGACAGTGATATTGATCAATGCTAGCACATTACCGTCGACAGTCATCGTCAGATGGGTTCGGCAGCAGTTATTTTTTTCTTTTACCGTCAAACATTTCCTTACACCTAGGTCAAAATGTTTACTGTGTACCTATCTAAAAATTATGTGTGCTTCACAAATCAAAAATGCCCACATAGTTGGGGGGTCACGCTTTTGCATAACTCTTCTTCAATGCTGTCAATGACAGTGCTCTAAACAAAAGTATTGCTTCGTTACAAGACCATGCAGCGAGGAAATAGGCTCGCATTTGAACTTGGGCATAAGTAATGTAATTCTGCTATGAATTCGAAAATGGAGTAGTTCTATTGTTTTGTAGTTTTCGTAGTTTGGAGAGTCGTGCGGCTATCCACTAGGTCCACCTTCTACAACGTTCGGAACCTATCTGTAGAAAGGACAGGTAGAAGTGCATGACAGAATTTACGCACAGTCGCCTTTTTCCGTGCATTCACAAGTTCCAGTAATATAACATGGAATGTCCTCGATCACACGCGGAATATTTGAGTGCCCCAAAGATACGCCGAGAAAAAATTGAACGAGGTGCACTTCAGGTGTTGGTAAGAAGATTCAAAAAACAGTCAGAAAAAAAGAACGTCTTTCTCGCACAGCACAATTCGGGATGGAAAATTTATGGATCACATGTGCGTGTGACAAGTGGGTAACGAAACGGAACTTGTGTACGACAATAACAGTTAAAACGAATAATGTTTCATTGGCGTGCACCGTTATACCACATTCGAAGTGCTTAAGCCTTTCGATGCTCTCATCCATGATGATATGCTCCTCAGTGCATAATTTATGTCGCAATGATAAAGCCAAAAGCGGGGGCGAGCCTGCGTCATTTCTTGTACATATATAGAGCGGTAGAAGGCGTGAGAAATTGCACTTATCGTTGGATGCTTTTGCGAAAACTCTCAGAATTAAGGGTACTATAGAAGGTCGACCTATTTTAATGGATAACGACCAAATCGATTATCCCAGACGAAAGCGTATTTCGAACGCTAGAGAAACCTATAAGGTTGTACTTTGTAAATTTCAGTAAAGATAGGTGCACTGTGAACCAGAAACGCCACATGCGCACGCGTGTCGCCACGAGAGGGATCAAGATGGAAATGCAGAGAGAGAGAGAGAGAGAGAGAGAGAGAGAGAGAGAGAGGGGAGGAAGGGATGCAAGGAATGCAGGGATGTTAACCAGTCAAGAGTCTGGTTGGCTACCCTACGCTGGGGGAAGGGAGAAGGGGAAGAAAGAGAACGGAGAGAGAGAGGATATAGAGACCCTACACTTGGGGAAGGAGAAAGGAAAGATAACAATGAAGAACGAGAGTCATTGTGAGCACAGCGGCAGATGAATGTTCACTCGCATGGTAGTATATAGTCACAGGCGCTCGTTTAGTCCAGTTGCCTTCAGGAATGGCGCTATCGCTTTGGTGGCCTCATGCGTACTAGAGATATTCAGCCAAAGTCCCAGCATCTTTACTTCTGAGGACGGTCCGTATATAAGCGGCGTGTAGACTAGTATACAGAGCGTGTCGTATCGCGAAAGTTTAGGCAACGACAAACTTCGTGCCGTTTAGGTCATGCTCTGAAACTGGCGCGTGAAGTCAAGCCGCCTTACTCAGCGGCATCATTATCTGAACGACAAGAAAGGATTACCTTTAATTTTATGTTCACCTTACACTGGCCAATGAGCGTATATCTATTGGCAGCAGCGCTTGAAGAAGTTTATAGCTAGTGTCGCAATCCACGCATCTAAATGAACAAAGTCACGGGCCCCATAAAGCGGCCAAGTAGTCGAAGTTGGTTTCGTTTTCTTTCTTTCGACTGTGTTGCCTTCACTTCCACCGTTTTATTCGCCTTGCGTGCAGGTCCAGTGTAGGAGGTCTGCGGGCAGTACCTAGCTATTGAAACGCGATACGCGGAGCGCGTGGCTGGCGGCACTTTTCGCGCCACCGGTAGGCGCTGGGGACCCCGGGCTGATGCATATTTGTATCATGCGGAAGCGACGGTCCTTGTGCGACGCATTGTGACTGCATTCGGCCCCTCAGCGGTCACACAGTGCTCACGGGGGGCGGAAAAAGCGCCGGCCACCATGCGGTAAAAATATCACTTTTCAATCGATGAGCACTGTACATCAATAGAGCTACGTTAGGGTCAAGCCGAATATCCCTTAGATAATTTTTATCCAGTGAACCAATAAACAGGTCGATTGCTTTCGATGCCAAATGTGGCGTCCAAGCTTTCTGGCCAACGCCATGTGTTTGCGGAAAGCGGATCCTCCATAGGCAAAACTTGGCTTCAATAGATCGCCGTTCTTCCGGTTCTCCGGTTCCGCCTTTTTTTTTCTACCCTACATGAAACGCTGTAGTTTTTCTGTTCGCGGCCAGTCACGTTGCGTGACCTTTGACCTGCACCAATCTCCTTTTTTTTCCCCGGTTTTTCAAATAGATGCTAAAAATTTCAAAGCGAGATTAGCGCGCGGATAGGCTAAACTTTTCCTCGCTGGTGCACTTTTCGTTCGGTTCCTAATCAGAGGCGGCGGTTGCCGGTGGCTTTCCTGCTATGCTTGGAAGCAGGAAACGCTGATCATCGCTGCGCCTGTTCCGCGCACCGCCCTGGAGGATGTGTATGTGTGTGCGATTGCCGGCCGCTCACTTCCTGCATTACCGGCGGCGCTCTTCGGTCCGGGGCTAGTCGTCGCGGCCCGATGCCGCGCACTCGCTTTACAGCCGCCCGGGAAGCCGGCATCGGCCAACCAAGGACCTTTCCACTCTCTCACAGCGAAATGCCACTGGGCAGCAGGCAGCGCCATCTTGCACGAGTATTCTGCGGCCACGCCGCCGCGCGCGCTAATGAGTGAAACTGACCGATATCAGTTCCCGCGGCCGCGTACACACAGTCCTGATCGTTTCACAGAGTACCTTTAACAGTTATTTACAAGGTACACGCGCAACTGCGAATAGTATACAGTGGGGACTTGCACTTTTAGAAATATGTGTACAATTTTCTAGCTTAGACCGATTTCCTTCTTTAAGACAAACTAGTGATATCTTTTAACAACGACAAAGGAAGAGGAGCGAGAGGAAGAAAAGGTAAGGCAGCGAGATTAACTAGCTTGTACCAGGTTTGCTACCCTATGCTGGGGGAGGGAGAAGAGACAAGGAAAGGAAAGGGAAAAGAAAGGTAATAGAATTGGTGGGTACGCTCACGCAACAGCATTCACCGTGGATTAAAAGGCGGTCACAGAGCCCCGTCGTCTTTAAAAAAGTCTAGCTGGACTCTGGTGGCTCTATGCGCAGGTTACGATCGAGTCCACGCTCCCGATGTATTTGCTGCTTTGAACGCTCTCTCGTCCAGTCAGCTTAATATAGCATGGAAAATCTGCCTTTCGTGGCCAAAAGAAGAGCAGTAGATGAGGATATGAACAATGGGTCTCGCCGCAATGAAAAAATTCGCACAAGGCATTGGCGATTTGCTAATGCGAAAACAATAGGCCTTTGTAAAAACGACGCCCAGCTACAAGCAACGAACTAAAGTTGCACCGCATCGAGATAGACAAGCAGTAGTCGATGGGGGAGTGAAGGGTGAAGAATGTGCGGTCGTGAGTTGGCACATTTCGCCGAATTGCAATGTTCTAATTTATCGCGACGACCAAGTAGGTGAAGTTACCATCCTGTATTAGGCCTTGACAATGGCACAGGTACACGCTGGATTTGTTGATGGGCGGAGCGCACTGCCTCGTCGGTACTTTCTTTGCCGATGATGCCGTTTTGGCCCAGCAGCCACTGAAAGTATTATCTGTCCATTTTTAACGACAGATAAGTAGTAGGAACCTCTTACGTCCATATTAGCTGTTTATAATGGCCATAAAATAGGCTGGACTGTAGAGATTAGAGGGCCATCTTGGAAGCACAAAATATGGTATGACGGCTAGGTGACTGTTGGTCGATGTAGCTGCAGCAGCTCTGAGGGCCGCAAGCTCAGATCCTATCAATGTTGTGGTACGGGAGAACTTTAATCTTATCGACGCCAATCATGATGGGTTGACCACCGCACCGGATGAACTCTTTGCAGTAACACAATAATCTGTGTTGACGTGTGCATAATCACAGTATGATTGATGTAAGGGCTTTAAGTGATTAAATGCTACTTGCTCCAAAGATACTTACTGCAAGTTGACCTTCTTTCGAACGCCAGCAACATAAACATTCACGGTGATTTGCCTGAGGCACCATAAAGCAGTCGATGGTCCAGCCGAGGGTGTGAAGCATATGTCAGTTATGCCCGATGAGTAGCCGCAATGTTGGGGAATGCAGCACGTGGTCTTCACGTTGGCATAGTGGCTAGATGATGAGATTGAACGTGGGATAAGTTGCACATGTGAAGTGAGGGCTCTAGGACAGGTCTCCATCGGCAGTTACACCGGAAACGTATTACAGCATTATGCTTGTCGTGGCATCCCACAGGATGAGGTGTTGAGTCCCACTCCTTTCAGTCTAGTCCTTGTAACAATCACTGCTACGGATGGTTAGGTTATCACTTTACGTTGACAGTATCTGTATTTGGGCATACGACGGTGGTCGTATACTTTGTGTAACCAGGACTCGAAGTATCAGAGGAAAAACGCCTAATGGAGCTTATAAGGCGAATGCGAAGATTTGGAACTATAGAAATCTGAAAAGCGCACCTGCTCACATATTGAAAACTGGCATAAGGCGGGAAGTTACTACGATGGGGTGATGTTTCTTTTGAACGCATTCTGTCAAATGGGATGAGAGAAAGGGCGCAATAAAAAAAGCTTGCAAACGCCTACTTTCATGCCATGAAATGATTGACACGTTATGCACTAACACATCGCTCTCTTTTCAAACCATACTGCATACATGATTCACACGTAATGTAATGTGGTAGATTTTAAAAGAAATGTAAATAATGAATCTGTACCTCTGTAAGAAACCCCATAGCTGTCGTCTGCACCAACTGTGCCTCGTCTGTGCCTTATGCCGTGAAATGGACTGTTCGGTAATATTACATCATTCGTACACACTCCACCCCATAAACGTTTTGCTGCTGCCTGCGACTTTGTTCACAGGACTATTGCCGAAAGGTAATCTGGTAAATAACGCACGGAATATTTTACAGCCGGTCATAAGCTCGCGTATGGATGCCAAGTCATGCGTTATTGACTTCGGCGCTAAAATTAAAAAAAGAGGTCACGCAAGAGCTCCTCTGGAACTTGTCTAATTATGCGTAAGCATAGTGCCACTTGCTCAGCACCACGAAGCCCGCTGTCATTGTCAGTGTTATGAAACTTGATCCGTTATCAACCTTATCGGACTAGATCTGACCTTTACGAACCCTTATCGGTTGTTATCAACCTTATAACGAACTCGATCTGATCCTTATCAACTCTTATTGGTTGGTATCAACCTTATTGCAATCGATCTGATCCTTATCAACCCTTATCTGTCCTGATCAACGTTATCACAAATGATCCGACCATTATCAACTATTATCGATCCTTATGAACCTTATCTTGATCAGACCCTTAGCAAACTTTATCGGTGCTTAATAATTTATCAGAATTGCCCGACCATTATAAGCCATTATCGCTCTTTAGCGCCTTATCCATCCGCGTCGAACCATCTTCAACCGTGATGAGACCCATATAACTAACTCCTTATCACTCCTTCACAAATCATTGACTGCTTATTTGTCTCTCCGCAGAGATCGGTGGCATTTTCACAGCTGAAGGAACGCCACAACGCAAGGCGCATCCCGCGATCACCCCAACGCATCGGGGGTGTGGCGTGTTTGGCACTAAATTTTTGCAAAATCGGAATTTTTGTGATGTCTACAATACTCCAAGGCGACTCTACATGTGGTCCTAGAGATGAATTGTGTACCACCATCACGAAATTTTTTTTGCAAGAAAGCCTTCATAGCAAGTGTTCGCTTTTGACATTTGTTTAGTACCGCCGGTACAACACATTCATATGGTTCAAATGTATTCACCTTCTGCAAGGGCGGGTGTATAGCCCAGCGGGTAAGACACCGGACTTCTGCGTCGGGGGTCGTAGGTGCGAAAATGACCACCGCGAACGTTTTTCCTTTCGAATTTATTTGGTTTTATATATTAATTTCTTTATAGCGATTCGTCTTGCGTGACAGACGCACGGACAAGTTTCATCGTTTGGTGGCATAGCAATGCTTATGCATTTAAAATTTGAACTCTGGCGTTTTTCGTGCCAGAGGAACAATTTGATTATGAGGCACACCGTAGTGTGCCTCATGTGCGTTTAGAAAACGCTCATTTCAACAAGAGACGATGCGAACATGAGTCACAATCGCAGCAGAATTACACCAGGACGACAACATATAAGACGTATGTCGCCGTCCGGCGTCGAATGTCCTTTCGGCAAAAATATTTCCGAACCACCCATACCCAGGCCATCCATGTGACGCAAGGAATTTACTAAACTAATTGAATTTCTCAAGCGAAAATACGTGGGAAAACTACGACATACACACGGCCTACAGAAATGATAGCCCTCGGATTGTAATTTGACTATACGGGGAAACATAATTCGGTGACGCGAAAACTCAAAGAAACCCTTGTTCCAGCGTTTCTACAATTTACAAACCGGCCGCGGCGTCCGCCATTTGCCCGTACCGGCGCGCGCGTGTCTCGGGGGCCACGGAGCGGCGCACTCGATTCCTTGCAGTGACTCTAGCTGGCGCTCGGCCCCGCCGCATCGCGGCCCGCGCAAGACGTTTCTACGAGAAAGCCCGCCTCCGTGCATAGCGTTCGCGGCCAGTGTTTTCCCGGTAAACATTACGGTTACATACGCTCCAGCTTTCCCGGGAAGCGTGAGAAGCAGCCAGAGATCTTTGAATGTTATCGCCTTCCACTCTTAAAGGCGAAGCTTAAGCGCCCTCCGAATTTCTGACCAAGTGGATACTTAAACGTTTTCGACGGTGGTCAAGAATAAAATAACATATCCCTTTAATAAGATAATGTCCTCTCCACCACTGAGGCGTCATCCTCACCTGCATTATTTTCTCATCGCACCTTCTCAGCATTTGTTGGTCTATTCAAGAAAACGCTGGGCT